>NC_069505.1:289512787-289725287 GCF_027579735.1 Bombina bombina
ACAATTTTACAATAGCATTTATAAGCAGAGATTTAGGAGTCGGTCCTATGTCTTCACAAACCTGTCTTTTGTTCATCTGCTGATCCAACACTTGTAGCTTCCCCTGACATCACCGGTTGTCTCATTACATTCTCAAAAATATAAATTACAGAGCTGGGTAACAATATATCTGACCTAGGGTCACTCTAGCTGCAGATTGAAGAAGGCTTTTGTCCCACTAGCGAGATTCATTGTTGCAAGCTACAAACTCATTTTTTCCATCAGCTGAATTTCTTTATTGCTTTCAGCGTTTGGAGTGAAATGGGATAAAAATCTGGGTCTTGAACTTTAACAGCTTACAAACTGCTTTGGTCACTGGGTCATATGGAAAAAGAATGTTAGACTTCAAAAGCTTTTTACTGTATCATTTCATCTTCAAAGATCTCATACGTGTGTCCCACCTGCAGGAAGCTGGAGGCTTCTATAAGTCATATATAGTAGCGTAGCCATTGGGGTTGCAAATGCTAACCAGAGCGATTACTTATTATACGAAACATGGAAATTCGTTTTGTTTTCATGAAATTAATATCCGAATGAATGCACCAGCAAATTTAAAGAAAATAAATACTGATAAAAAAGTACCTCTTACGCACTGGGAAGTTGCGCTAATCCAGACCCTTTTTCACAGAACCCCAGGGCACGCTTATAGGAGGATTAACGAGGCAGATCCCAGGGCCTGCAGTAAAGTAAAGGTCCTTTAGCACAGGCCCTGGGGCCAGCTGTGGTCATCATCCGATTAGCGCGCCCTGGGGCTCTGAGAAGAAGGGTCAGGATTTGTGCGACTCGTAAGCACGCTAGAGGTAAATATTTAACACTACATGTCAACTTTTTCACCTGTAGCAAAGGAACATTTACATTCATTTAACAAAAACTAAACGAATACGGAATAGGATGGCAAACGAATATTCGTTCTGAAAGATTCAGCATTTGATTATAATTTTGCTTCCAGGAGCCACTAAAAATTGTGCAAAAGCTGCCCATGTCCATCTTCTTATCTTCATCCCAGCGGCAACAGTGGTCCTCATCTTCTGATATTGAATATGGAGGGGCTTTCATTTAATTGGGTTATTTGAATTTAAACATTAAAAACCAGCCAATAGGAATGCAAGGTTACCCCTATATAAAATGGGTACCTCACATTAACAATTCAATGTGCTGCTAGGAACCGCATGAAGAGGACCCCCGTGTTCAAGATCGGAGTAATCCAAAGAACATCCACAGCACTCAAAAGTCTCTTTTAGCACTATTGTGACAAGTAAAACAGCGACATTTCGTGGGACACAGCCCCTTAGTCATGCTTGATCATTTTCTATCTTTCGTGTGCAAGATCAGAAGATGAGAACCACCGTCACCAACACTGCCACAGCCACCACCGGGATGAAGATAAGAAGATGGAGTGCTGCCGTATAAGAAGATGAATGAAGATAGAGCGCCGCCGCCATCATCTTCAGTGAGTACCATCTTGGAGTTTAGTTGTATAGTTTTTTATTTTTGGGTGGATATTTTTTTTAAGATTAGGTTTTTTTTTTTTAATATGGGGAGCAAAAGAGCTAAATGCCGTTTTAAGGGCAATACTTTTTAGATTAAATTTTTTCAAGATAGTTTTTTTAATTTTTAGAATAGTTTCAGAATAGCCAATAACAATCAGCGGGTAAGCACCGCTTGGAATGTGGGTTATTGGACTAAAGTGTACAAATTAGCAACTGAAAGTGGATATATAGTAATAGATGCTGGATGGAGATGAAAGAGTTTTAGTAACTGCTTAAAATGTGTAACAACCTCTGGAAGGGAATATGGAGTATGGGAAGGTTATTAAATCATGTCTAGGGAAGGATAGTAGCTACAGGTGTATATGTATATATATGGTTAGACTAGAGTAAATTTGGGGCTATAGGGAGAATATGTAGTGTAGAAGACTGCATCTAGAAAAACATAAGAGCATTTTGATGAACCATTGTAGCAAAGGGAATATACAGGTTGGTCTGAGTATAGGCCTCTACAGTTACTATGACAGTTCTTCAAACAGTCTTGAATAGTGGGCTACACTGGGGTGGTAGGTAAGATAAAACAATATGTGCTAAACAAATGGTTCACATTGCCTAAAATAGTATAGGTAGCTTGTGGGAAGGGGACCATTAGTAGTAACAATATGTTAAGTAGTTTGGTGGCTGCTGCTGGGTACCGATGAAAGTTATTTCTACTAGGCTGCAAAGGTGTCTCAGACATTTACTTCCTCAGAGTAAGCTAGAATATATATTGTATTGCGAATTTGGCCTTGGTTAGAGACCTACATTAAGTAGATTAGTAAGAGGCAAACACCTAATATCTAAAATATCCTAGGACATAAGGGACTTCATTGGTAGTCCGAATTAGCGTAGTGCAAAGTTGCTCCGGAGTCTACTTATATATTTGCAACCTTAATATATGAGCTGATGTAGTAGAAATTCATATCTGGATGTCTACCGCTGAAACATCTAATTGCCTATAGAAATTGTTTAGAATAAATTGACCAATAATGTGAACCCTTGAACACATTACCGTAACATTATCTATAAAATTTAGAGTTCCCACAATAAGGTGATACTAAAGATGTCTCCACTGCTCACATCTAATGAAAGGTCACAGGAGCCTCAAAAACACATAAGAATATGAACAGACTGCCCAAGGACTCAAAAGCGCTGTATATCTGCAGTTAAATTAAAATAACTAATTCTAATTGAGAAAGTCAGTTAGCCTAGTTTATATATATGGTCCCTATTTTCTGTGTATGTACTGCAAAGTTAACGCGGTCATCTCTTGGTGAATGAGCTTAGAGAGTATTAGGGTTAAGTGATTGTAAAGTCAGCCTCCTGTCTAAACACCTGTGTAACATTTGTCAAGAAAAAACTTGAGTTTCATTCATCAAATTTTAACATTTTTATTCGTTACCTTTATTTTCAGTATTTTATACTAGTTTTCGGTAAAATCCTCCTCCTCCCGGCATTCGCGCTCCGTTCCTCTATTTTTTGATCGACGTCTTCATAGCCAATAATGGCTCTAACCACAGGGGGACCCACCCCCTTACCATGACGTAATACGTCATCATTGCGCATGCGTTCGTTTGCAGTGTAGAGCTAATGTATTGTAAGCTTGTGCACATTTCGCGCATGTGCAATATACCTAAACACGGCGTCGCAATAGAATGTTAAACGGAGTCCTGTCATTTGCTCTGTATTGTGCCGCTTGGATTAGTGGATCTGAAATGGCTCCGTATATCGGTACATTGTCTTATTTAGCTTATCTATCTGACCAACTTTTCTTATGACGAAAATGCAATATATATTTTATATTATTTACAATACTATCTACTATATTTGTAAATGTTATATATACTTGTCAAAAATAGATCCTGTCCTTCGCCACTCGCAATGATAGTTTTCATTGAATAGAGTTAGACTCATTCAATTAATACTATGTTGTTACAAAGCGGAAACAGGAGTAACGCATGCGCAATGGAAAAACTACACGGGAGCGCGCAGTGCCGATACGTAAACAGCGGGTGGGACCGCTGTTTGTTTACGTAATATGGGGGAGAATTAGCAAACAGTGAGTGGGAGGAGCGGGTAAGTGAATGATCGATATTTGTTATATAAAATAAAAACAAAATAATAAATTTTATTAAAAACATATTGTGGCAGTATGCTTAATCGGATGATTCTCTACCAAACTATATTATACAAACATGAAAAATTTACATTCACTTTAGTATTATAGTTAGTATAGTAATAGGGACTATTTGGAAAGTGATCCCTCTGCTAAGATGGCTACAGCGTGTGGGAGGCAATAAAACAATACATAATGTTATACTGTGAGGTATAAAGCATATTAAGGTCTCAATGTCCCAGAACACTTATTTACATTCTTATCCATAAATACTAGTTATTAGGAAGAATAAGAAAAATAAAATAAAGCATCTGTCATAAAGTTATTTAAATGTGAGCTAGTTGTTCACTATAGCAGTGATTTGCAACCTTTTTTTGCGGCACACCTGAGGATCTCTCATGGCACACTAGTGTGCCACGGCACACTGGTTGAAAAACACTGCACTATAGGATCGTCTCCTTATCTAGCCCACTCCAGAACGGGTTCTTTCTGTCCCATCATGAAACAAGTCCCACTCTCCATCAGCGTGATTGCACAGAGTTGAGACAGGTCCTTGGTGAATCTTTGTTGTGGTTCGTCCTGGGAAGATAGATGAGTTCTCTGCCGCCCCTCTAATTAGTTCTGTGACCAAGTAGTTCTTGAATGGCCCAGAATCTTCCGCACAGCGCACAGGGGCCGGCCGCATCCCCCAACCAAGACATCCGGGGCAAGAGGGCAAGACCATGATCCCCATCCGAAACCGAGGTAGAGGCGATTAGCTGGTGAAGTATCGGACAACCTACAGCTGGGACATGGTCAGGCATCAGATTGGTATTCAACCACGTGGTTTTCAGCCGAATCATAGAAGACGCCAACTTGTGAGACAGAGTATGTGCGTTAGATCTGCTTTCAATACTACCTCTCCAGGCAGGACCCGCAATCTGCCCACACTCCTCAGATCCATGCTTCAAGGTGTGCTTTATATTGAGGTAGTCATCTGCTGGTTCAGTAGCGTCTCGTTCTGATAGTGCTAGTTGTCGGGCGCCATCTTTTATGTAAGGCTCTTTGATGGTGGTTATAAGATCAGCAAACCCTATATCTATTTTACGTTCTAGCTCAAGTAACATGGCTACTATGATTGATTGGAACTCCTCCATCTCTTTATCTGAAGTTGGTAATCAAATGTGTTCCTTGTACCCGGCGAACCGGGGGGGGGGGGGGGGGGATTGAGAATGTATTTGCAAGCCGACTCGCTAGTTATTCGGTATGATGCACTAAGTGATATAGTCCTTTCAAAAATAAGCTCTATTAGTATGAGCAATGTAGAACCGTATTGAAAACTCAGAGCAAACACTTCACAGTCTTCTTAGTTTAGTTAGTTGGGGAGAGTTTGCAGGCTGAAAGAGAGGTGACGGCCTAGTGTCAAAGCTTGCTAGTTCAGGTCCTGGAAGCTCATATCTATCGATCAAAGTAGCACTCGGATCTGTAGGAGTAGTAGTAGTAGTAGGATATAATGAATATAATATAAAATGAGATCAATATCCCACAGAAGCAAGTAAATTAGTAGAAAAGCCCCAGGAGCTTCATGAGTTGCCCATAAATCCTTTTTTATTTTTGGTAATTGCTTTGCTATTTTTAGCAATGTTAGACTTTGTTATTTTTTTGTAATGTAATTTTTGTTTGGTAATGTTAGGATTTTTTATTTAAATTTTTTGTTAAAGGTAGGGCTATCTTATTTTGGGTTAATTTAGGGGTTGTTAGGTAAGGGGTTAGATGTTAGAGGGTTATCTTGCATTGGTGGGCTGGCAGTTTAGGGGTTAATAGTGTAGTATTTAACTTTGCGGTGGGGGCTAGCGGTTTAGGGGTTAATATAGTATAGTATTTTAGTTTGCAGTAGGGGCTAGCGGTTTAGTGTTTAATAATGTAGTATTTTACTTTGCAGGGGCTGGTGATTTAAGGGTTAATTTTGTAGTATTTTACTTTCCGGTGGGGTGTGTGGCAGATTAGGGGTTAAAGTGAATGTCAATTTTGATGCTAAAGTGCCTGGTTTTTAAAAATTCGATTAAAAACAGGTGCACTTTAATTCATCAAAATTTACATTTCACTCCTGTTGTGAAAAAATGTTTACCTTTTAATCTTGACAGCAGCTCCAGCTTCCTCTGGTCAGTGCAAGCCATTTCTGACGTCAGAAATGATGGATAGGTCATCCTCCAATCACGGCTTCCCCCCCAGGGGAATCAGTGTCTGATTCAACGCCGTGATTGGAGGAAGCTGGATTCCTCATTTTAGACCCAGGAAGAGGCTTTGTGATGGGTGGAGGAAGCTGGAGCTGCTGTGAAGATTAAAAGGTAAGTTTTTTTCTCAACAGGAGTGAAATGTAAATTTTGATGAATTAAAGTGCCCCTGTTTTTAATCAAATTTTTAAAAACCGGCACTTTAGCGTCAAAATTGACATTCACTTTAACAGTGTAAAGAGGTTGTTTGTGATGTGGGGGATGGCGGTTTAGGGGTTTGTAGTGTAGTTTAATGCGTTAATTGCGTTTGTGCGATCACATTTACTTTCAACTTTTAATATGAGCGGACATTGCCGCTCAGTACCACCCATAGAAAATATGAGGACTGTAAATTACCGCGAGTTCACACAAATTAATTTGCGGTAATTTAAACAGCACACCACTTTTAATATGGATCTTGTAACGCTCGTGGGATACTCCTCTATCAGACCAAACTCGGCCAGTAGTCTTGTTATTCCGGCGTCAAGCTGGAATGATAGGGAATACCCCAGAGCAGAGAAAGTCAGTGAGATGAGGAAGGCGGCACTCACCACAGGCAGGACAGTCCCTAGCAGCAACAGCAGAGCAGTCCAAGGATGAATCGCTAGACTGGTCAGGCAGGCAGGGTCTGGCAACAGCAAAGCAGTCCAAGGATAAACCACTAGAATGGTCAGGCAGGCAGGGTTTGGCAACAGTAAAGCAGTCCAAGGATAAACCACTAGAATAGTCAGGCAGGCAGGGTTTGGCAACAGTAAAGCGGTCAAAGGGCACATCACTAGAATGGTCAGGCAGGCAGGGTTTGGCAACAGTAGAGCAGTCCAGCAGTATAAGGGTTAAGGCAGGTAGAGTAGTCAGACAGGAAGGTTCAGCAACAGTGATCAATCCAGCAGTGTAAGGGTTACGGCAGGTAGAGTAGTCAGACAGGCAGGTTCAGCATCAGCAATTAATCCAGCAACAATATAAGGCACAAGAAAGAACGATCTGTCAAACCCAGGAGCACACAAAGTAACACTTGTACTTGGGCAGTGACAGCTCGTTCTACAAACATTAAAATAGGCGCAGATTCGCGCCACTGAGGTCCAACCGGCATCCAGAGCGTGCGGCGATGACGTCAGCACCGCACGCATCCAGAGCTGACATTGCCCCTGACAACGAGCAGGGAAGGAGACGCTGCGCCCCTAGCAACGGATAGAGTGGCGTGGGGTGACAGATCTGAGCGTAAACAACATTGCAATCTTGCGTTTACGCTCCTAGTGCTAGAGATAGCGCTCCACTTGTACTCTGGCCCTGTATTATTGTACTTTTATCTTTTGTATCCATGGACAGCTCTGCAGAATTTGTTGGCACTCTATAAACAAAGTATAATAATAATAATAATAGATATATAGGTATAGCTATATATTTTACAAGATGTGTAGCTAGAAACCACAGGCCCCCCCAATGTGAATTTGATACATATCTTTCTTTTTTTTTAACATTTAACACACACAAAAATTGTGAATCAGATTACATGCCTGCAAAATGGGGTACCCTGTGCCGCCTACAGTCTGTGAGATGGTCTGACCCCCTATTACTGTATATAGTGACACTGTTTAACCCACCAGTACTTTATATAGTGAGTTAGTGATGTAGGGGTCAATTTATCAGATTTCACAGATTATATCATTACTATCATTGGGTTTTTACTTAATCGCAACTATTTTCTTTTTGAAAATTATTATTTTCTCCAGAAACGTGGAGCAGCGATGGGGGCAAAATTTGCCCCCTCGTACGCCAACCTTTACATGGGTTGGTGGGAGCTGTTCCACGATTATGGACAACAAAATTCTTTTCAACAACATGTTAAATTTTATCGACGATATATTGATGATTGATTTACTTTTTATTTGGACAGGTTCAGTCAAGGGAGCTGATGAATTTGTTGCATCAGTTAACATCAATGATTGTGGTCTGGCATTCAAATTGTTTTGTGATCAACTAAGAGTATCATATCTTGATTTTACATTGGAAGATGATTCATGCAACAACATCATCAACACTGAACTCTATTGTAAGCTGATTAAGTCCAACACCCTGTTGCATGCAAAGAGACTGCACCCTAAGTATACAGGTTTCGGCATGATAAAGGGAGAATTTATCAGGTTAAAATGGAATTGTTCCAGTAAAGACACATTTCAGTCGGAAGGTGTTTTGCTTCAACAGAAATTCCTTGAAAGAGGTTATGATATATCTGAGATTGGAAAGACTAAACTACAGGTACAAAATTTAAATAGATCTTCACTTTTGAAAGATAAGTCTGTAACTAGAAAGAGTGTTACTAAGGATGATAAGATCATTTTCAGTACCAAGTTCAGCAGGCAGTATGATGATATTGTTAAGATTGTTAAACACAATCTACCTATACTTATGGGAGATGAGATACTCAATCCCATAGTAAAACAAGGTTTCTGTTTTGTTTCTTGACGCAACCAAACATTGGGAAATCGCCTATCTCCTAGCATGGCCCATAACTTACATTCACAAAGCAGATGGTTACATCTAAAGGTCACTTTAGATGTGGTAAACCCAACTGTAAAGCTTGTGGACATGCCTTGATAGCTAAGCAGTTCCAATCCTGTGTTTCACAGAGAATTTACAATGTAGAACATTGTTCAAATTGTAGAACTAAATTTGTGATCTATTTGGTCACGTGTCAGTCTTGCAACCTACAGTATGTAGGAATGACAACTAGAGAAGTCAGAGTTAGAATTAGGGAACACCTTAATGATATCTCTTCCATTACTCCATGTTCAGCTTTAGCAGAACACTTTATAGTGAAACATGATTGTGAGGTTCAAACCTTCAAATAGCTCATAATAGAGCATATTCGTCGTCCTCTCGGGGGGGGGGGGGGCAACCTGGATGCCATCCTCTAAAAGGGAGGCATTCTGGATATTGACCCTGAGAACAAGGGTGCCCCTTGACTTCAACATTGACTCTGACATTATTAATGTCTGGACTTAAGGTTTATTTAACAGTCCATTCACTCATTCTATTCTTACTAGCTTAAGACCCCCCCTTTTTTTCAACAAGTATTTAAAAAAAAAAAAAAAGTGTTTTCTTCTATTCATGTAACATGTCAGTATAGGGAAACTTTCTTAGGTTATACTATGATGATTTATCTATTGACCATATATTACACATATACATCACTTCCAATAGTCATAGACTGTAAAGTTGGTAATTTAATTTATTGTTTTTATAGTCAATCTAACCAGGCTTATACTAATAAGTTAAAATTTTGGACTACAAATTATATCCATAGCCCAATAAATACATTTTTCTCTTTGTTACATGTGGGACTCAAATGTTTGCATCTAGTAGATGAGATTGCTCTTATAGCCAGCAATTAATATTGGGGTTTTTACCCATAGTTTGCTCTTACCATTAGGTTTCACAGTTATTTCCCTGTTCCTCTTTGAGGGTACCAAGGTTTATTATATGATTTATCTCACCTTTTTAGTATTTGCACTCTTGTCCTAATGTGCCAATGAGATTAAATGTAAATTTAGTGTTTACTACATAAAGGGTTTTCATGACTATGTTTGTGCTCCACTTATCATAAAACGGTAATCATATACATATTGCATTTTTCCATGCATTTATTATCTATCTATCTATCTATCTATCTATTGTTAAGAGTTAATTACTAGGGGGAGGTGTTTTACTATATAGAATTGATCACCTAATCAATTGATTATCCAATCAGCTATACCCTCAGGGTATATACATGTCCAGTTATATGATGTATTCAGGTCACAGATGAAGGCGTGAGCCGAAACAAGTCTGACCCCCTACTTTACATGTAGATATTTTTAATCCTGTTTTATTTTCCATGTCTCTACCAATAATAAAGATGGTTTTCTTGTTTCTACCCGTGACCCCCTTTAGATGTGGTAAACCCAACTGTAAAGCTTGTGGACATGCCTTGATAGCTAAGCAGTTCCAATCCTGTGTTTCACAGAGAATTTACAATGTAGAACATTGTTCAAATTGTAGAACTAAATTTGTGATCTATTTGGTCACGTGTCAGTCTTGCAACCTACAGTATGTAGGAATGACAACTAGAGAAGTCAGAGTTAGAATTAGGGAACACCTTAATGATATCTCTTCCATTACTCCATGTTCAGCTTTAGCAGAACACTTTATAGTGAAACATGATTGTGAGGTTCAAACCTTCAAATAGCTCGTAATAGAGCATAATCGTCGTCCTCTCGGGGGGGGGGGGGGGGGGGGGCAACCTGGATGCCATCCTCTAAAAGGGAGGCATTCTGGATATTGACCCTGAGAACAAGGGTGCCCCTTGACTTCAACATTGACTCTGACATTATTAATGTCTGGACTTAAGGTTTATTTAACAGTCCATTCACTCATTCTAGCTTAAGACCCCCCCCTTTTTTTCAACAAGTATTTTAAAACAAAAAGTGTTTTCTTCTATTCATGTAACATGTAAGTATAGGGAAACTTTCTTAGGTTATACTATGATGATTTATCTATTGACCATATATTACACATATACATCACTTCCAATAGTCATAGACTGTAAAGTTGGTAATTTAATTTATTGTTTTTATAGTCAATCTAACCAGGCTTATACTAATAAGTTAAAATTTTGGACTACAAATTATATCCATAGCCCAATAAATACATTTTTCTCTTTGTTACATGTGGGACTCAAATGTTTGCATCTAGTAGATGAGATTGCTCTTATAGCTAGCAATTAATATTGGGGTTTTTACCCATAGTTTGCTCTTAGGTTTCACAGTTATTTCCCTGTTCCTCTTTGAGGGTACCAAGGTTTATTATATGATTTATCTCACTTTTTTAGTATTTGCACTCTTGTCCTAATGTGCCAATGAGATTAAATGTAAATTTAGTGTTTACTACATAAAGGGTTTTCATGACTATGTTTGTGCTCCACTTATCATAAAACTACCCGTGACCCCCTTTTTCTTATGTTTACCACATACATACATGCATACACACACACATACACACACACATAAACACAAAACATACATGCATAAATACACACAGTCACATACATACATACACACACATAAATACACACACACATACATACACACAGACATACAGACACACACATACATACATACACATGCCTATAGGTTTAAGCTTTGGTTTAATTGTACATTACAGTCATCACTCTGTGAGGTCACGGAATAACAAATCTTTATTATTATTATTATATTAAATATAAATCAAATATCAAAGGAGCCTAAATCAAATGGTTCATAGAGAGAAGAACAAGAATTGTAATTCTATGAGCCATAACTTCCTGACCCCATGGGTATGTTACCAAGTTAGTATTTTACAGCATTAATAATATTACAGAGACAGCAATATTTAACCCTTTTATTGCAAATGATTTAACCACTTGATTGGCCACAATTCCCATGCATGATGCACAGTTGTCAACCCAATTTATAGCAGTTTGTTTTCTGGGTAAAATATCTTTTTATACATTCAACATAATTTCTATCAAAATAAATACATAAATAAATACAAAACATTTATAATGGAGAGATACTAGAATGAAAGTCTGTTTTTATTTTCTTGTAGTTAAAACTTACAGATCTGATACTCACAGGCAATGTCACAAATGTAATATAAAATTAGACCATTATACTATTCTGCTACTAAATATGAAATTCTAATGTTAGTCGGGGAAAAAAGCATCTTGTAGTATATTGAGTTGTTATGCAGTTATTAATTGTCCATTACACCTATGCAGCAGTGATTTTGCTCCTTGGCTGCCCATTTGCACTGAGTCATGTTTTTTATGGTGATATGGTGAACCTAGGTCCCTACTACCACCCCAGCCAGTACTATATGTAGTGTGTGACTGTGAAGTGATACAGTCTGTGAGATGGTCCAGCCCTGAACCTTCCCTAAAACGTTCAGCCTCACCGGTTGCGACCATTGCGCTACTAACCACCTGACACCTGTCCAGTCCACTACTCCAGTTACTGGTTCAATTTAATCAGCTTGGCAGCCTGCCACAATGCCACTCAGCCTCACACTGACTCACCACCACTAGCCAAGTAACCGTCTCTAGCTGCCCTCCTCGCTCAGCTGCCTCTGCTTGTCACTTGTCTTTCACTCAGCCACTCACACTGACTGACTACACATGCAATCACAAGACAATTGAGCAGACTACACGTGCAGTCAGTCAGGAGCGTAGTCAATGTGCGTGGGGCACGCCAACCGCCAAAGCCAATCACAGTAAGTCAGGTTTAGAGTCAGGGATCATGATGGAAGTTAATTAAGTTCCGGGCATGGCCAATGGATAAAACAGAAACACTAACCCCTGTAGTCAGAGACAGAGACACTAGTGAAGCATCATGTCAAACTCACATGATATCAGTGCAGGCAGCGGCAGGTCAATGTTTTTTATTGAAACAAAAAATAAAAGTTGAATTTATATTTTTCTGAAGCTGCCCCCCCCTCTCGGGGGCCCAGTCGCAGTTCCGACCTCTGCACCCCGGTAGTTCCGCCTCTGTATTTTACAAAAAAAAAAAAAGAATGTGCCCCATAGAAGTCTATGGGGAGAAGACGTTAGTGATATCCGAAGTTCCCAAGTTAACACACGCAAGTGAAAACATTTTATTTTTAACTTGTGTTGCTTGCAATCTGACCAAATATGCGCAGTTGTACATTACTTAAAACTAACTTCTCACAATCATTGCAGGTATAAAAGGTTATGTCTAGAAGTGGCCTCTAACTGTTCTCTTAACAGTACCACATAATTGCCGGCTTTTTATTCATGTATGCATTATGGATTGTGTTTTGTCTTTAGCTATAATTGTGTTATTTGTATATTAAATTTCCGCACATGCCTTAGTACAAACTGCAAGATATGTTTTACTATCTATCTATCTCTCTATCTTTTTTGTCTAACTTATTTTCCTATATCTCTGTCTCTTAGGTGTTCTGTTTATTTAGACATACAGACTGATAGGTATCTAAATAGATATACCAATATATATCTGTGCATATCTATACCTATATATAATCAACTATATATATATATATATATATACACACACACACACACACTCACCGACCACTTTATTAGCTACCACTATTCAATTGCTGGGTAACACAAATTGCCAATCAGCCAAAAAAAATATATATCCAGTGAGCGGCAGTTGTGTGAACAAAAATGCCTTGTTAATGTTAGAAGTCAGAGGAGAATGGGCAGACTGATTCGAGATAATAAAAGGCAACAGTAACTCAAAAAACCACAAATGAAATAACACATCCAAAGTATGCAGAATACCATCTCTAAACGCACAACACGTCGAACCTTGAAGCAGATGGGCTACAGCAGCACAAGACCACACCGGGTGCCACTCCTGTTAGCTAAGAATAGGAAACTGAGGCTACAGGCTCACCAAAATTGAACAATAGAAGATTGGAAAAACGCTGCCTGGTCTGATGAGTCTCAATTTCAGTTGCGACATTCAGATGGTAGGGTCAGAATTTGGCGTAAACAACATGAAAGCATGCACCCATCCTGCCTTGTATCAACGGTTAAGGCTGGTGGTGGTGATGTAATGGTGTGGGGGATATTTTCCTGGCACACTTTGGGCCCCTTAGTACCAATTGAGCATCGTTTAAACACCACGGCCTACCTGATTATTGTTGCTGACCATGTCCATCCCTTTATGACTACAGTGTACCCATCATCTGATGGCTACTTCCAGCAGGATAATGCACCATGTCACAAAGCTTATATCATCTCAAACTGGTTTCTTGAACATGACAATGAGTTCACTGTACTCCAATGGCCTCCACAATCACCAGATCTCAGTCCAATAGAGCACCTTTGGAATGTGGTGGAATGGTAGAATCGCATCATGGATGTGCAGCCGACAAATCTGCAGCAACTGCGTGATGCTATCATGTCAATATGGACCAAAATCTCTGAGGAATGTTTCTAATGCCTCGTTGAATCTATGCCACGGAGAATTAATGCATTTCTGAAGTCAAATGGGGGTCCAACCTGGTACTAGCAAGGTGTTCCTAATAAAGTGAGTGTATATATATATATATATATATATATATGTATAGATATATATTGTAAAAAAATACCATCATATATACTGTATAAATATATATATATATATATATATATATATATATATATATATATATATATATATATATATAGATATTCATAATTATGTATTTTTTAATAAATAGAACATTTTCTGCTATGTGCAAAACATTGGTATGTGAAATATTCATATTTTCATGTTGGTCTAGTACAAATGAGAGTATGTGATCAGGGGTGTTAGGTTTTTTCCACTTTTTTTTCCATTGACTTCTATGGGGGAATATGTGATATTCTAACGTTGGATTTTTGTGCTTGTCGGTTTAGTGCAAGAGAAAAAACAGTTACTTTCAAATTGTAATACGAACGCAACCCAACAAGCACAAAACTCTTACTTATATCAATTCTTTATATTAATAAAAGTATTTTGAAAGGGATATGGTATATGACAAGGTGTTTGACTGAGAAGGGCTCCAATGTGTGTGTATGTATATCTATATATATATATACCATTTATTGAAGGGCACTCACAGTTCTTTGTATATAAAATTTCTTTTAATTATAATCCATTAAATACATACTGTGCAGTTTTATTTTCAACTTTAGATGACCAATATTTTTTTTAAGAAAAGGAGATAAAAGCATAGATAGACTAAGGGCAAAAATTACAAATTGCACAGCAAATCTGTTTTTCGCAATTGAGAAAACACTGCGAGTGTTAAGGTTTTTGCGCATTTGGGGTTGTGCAGGTATTATAAGTTACGAAATAATAATTTTGTGAGCGTGTTAACTCACATAGTTCAAAAAGCCATATCGCGTGCATGTTCACGTATTCCCCCATATAAGTCAATGGAGAAGACAAATAGAAAAAAAAACAGCCAGCACCCTAATCTGTTGCGCAAAGCCCATGACGTATTCTCGAGATCTATATGCGAATATCTCTTTGAAAATTCCTCTGAGATATTGTTTAATGTGCTTAAGATTGTAATGTGAAATATTGTCATTATCTCCGTAGTTAAACATATCTCTATACATATAAATGCAAGTTTCTCTATATTTGTGTATGTATGTCAATGTAAAATCCATCCATCAGCTTTTTTTTTCTAACACCCAAGATCTCCTATATTTTAGCCCTTATAACTTTTGTGTGCAATAAGTTTTTACAATAATTTTTAATAGACAGTGTTAATATGAGTGTAACTGTACTTTGTAATGTATTTTTGAAGTGATTTGTGATACTTTTGTATTACGGAAAACTACAGCTTCAAGACTTGTAATATCTGCAAAATTAAATTTGGTTTGCAAAAAGACCATATTGCACGCAGAAAAGACATACTGCACGACTTGTAATCTTGCCCTAAGTGAGTTAAGCAGTGCATAAATCATTGGTAAACATGGTCCACTGAATTAGCAGAATAATTAGAGATATGTACCTTGTAATGAGATTAAACCACTTTCAATTATTTATTGTAAAACTACTAACCAGCACTAAACTTTTTGGTTTATTAACATGTGTGGTGTGTCTTCTTTACTAACATGAATATAATATAACAGCAATTTTTGGATCACAGTCGCCTAGATTTAGAGTTCTGCGTTAGGGTTAAAAAACAGCTTTAAGGGGTCCTAACGCTGCTTTTTATTGCCTGTTGGTATTTAGAGTCAGGCAGGAAAGGGTCTACCGCTCACCTTCTTTCCACGACTCGAGGCTACCGCAAATCCCCTTACGTCTTTTCTATGGGAATAAGTGAGCGGTACAGCCTCTACCACCAAGACTCCTACCGCAAAAAAAAGTCAGTAGTTAAGAGTTTTATGGGCTAATGCCGGAACATAAAGCTCTTAACTACTGTGCTATAAAGTACACTAACACCCATAAACTACCTATGAACCCCTAAACCGAGGCCCCCCCACATTGCAAACCCTATAATACATTTTTTTAACCCCTAATCTTCTGACCGGACATCGCCGCCACCTACATTATCCCTATGGACCCCTAATCTGCTGCCCCTAACATCGCCGACACCTATATTATATTTATTACCCCCTAATCTGCCCCCCAACGTCGCCGCCACCTACCTACACGACCGGATATCGCCGCCAATATAATAAATGTATTAACCCCTAAACCGCCGCACTCCCGCCTTGCAAACACTATAATAAATTGTATTAACCCCTAATCTGCCGTCCCTAACATCGCGCAACCTACCTACAATTATTAACCCCTAATCTCCCGCCCCCAACGTCACCACTACTATAATAAAGTTATTAACCCCTAAACCTAAGTCTAACCCTAAGCCTAACACCCCCTAATTTAAATATAAATTAAATTAAACGAACTAAATTTACTATCATTAAATAAATTATTCCTATTTAAAACTAAATACTTACCTATAAAATAAACCCTAATATAGCTACAATATAACTAATAGTTACATTGTAGCTATTTTAGGATTTATATTTATTTTACAGGCAACTTTGTATTTATTTTAACTAGGTACAATAGCTATTAAATAGTTAATAACTATTTAATAACTACCTAGTTAAAATAATTACAAAATTACCTGTAAAATAAATCCTAACCTAAGTTACAAATACACCTAACACTACACTATCAATAAATTAATTAAATAAATTACCTACAATTATCTAAACTAAAATACAATTAAATAAACTAAACTATAATACAAAAATAAACAAACACTAAATTACAGAAAATAAAAAAAATTACAAGAAGTTTAAACTAATTACACCTAATCTAAGCCCCCTAATAAAATAAAAAAGCCCCCCAAAATAATAAAATGCCCTACCCTATCCTAAATTACAAAGTAATCAGCTCTTTTACCAGCCCTTAAAAGGGCTTTTTGCGGAGCAATGCCCCATAGTAATCAGCTCTTTTACCTGTAAATAAAAATACAATACCCCCCCAACATTACAACCCACCACCCACATACCCCTACTCTAAAACCCACCCAAACCCCCCTTAAAAAAACCTAAGACTAACCCCCTGAAGATCTCCCTACCTTGAGTCGTCTTCACTCAGCCGAGCCGAATTCTTCATCCAAGCGGGGCAGAAGAGGTCCTCCATCCGGTTGAAGTCTTCATCCAAGCGGGGCAGAAGAGGTCTTCCATCCGATTGAAGTGTTCATCCAAGCGTAATCTTCTATATTCATCCATCCGGAGCTGAGCGGCAGCATCCTGAAGACCTCCGACATGGAACATCCATCCTGGCCGACGAATGACGGTTCCTTTAAATGACGTCATCCAAGATGGCGTCCCTCGAATTCCGATTGGCTGATTCTATCAGCCAATCGGAATTAAGGTAGGAAAAATCTGATTAGCCAATCGGATTGACCTCGCATTCTATTGGCTGTTCTATTGGCTGTTCCGATCCTACCTTAATTATCAGCCAATCAGATTTTTCCTACCTTAATTCTGATTGGCTGATAGAATCCTATCAGCCAATGGGAATTTGAGGGACGCCATCTTGGATGACGTCATTTAAAGGAACCGTCATTTGTCGGGAAGTCGTCGGCCAGGATGGATGTTTCGCGTCGGAGTTCTTCAGGATGCTACTGCTCCGCTCCGGATGGATGAAGATAGAAGATTACGCTTGGATGAACACTTCAATCGGATCGAAGACCTCTTCTGCCCCACTTGGATGAAGACTTCAACTGGATGGAGGACCTCTTCTGCCCCGCTTGGATGAAGAATCCGGCTCGGCTGAGTGAAGACGACTCAAGGTAGGGAGATCTTCAGGGGGTTAGTGTTAGGTTTTTTAAAGGGGGGTTTGGGTTGGTTTTAGAGTAGGGGTATGTGGGTGGTGGGTTGTAATGTTGGGGGGTATTGTATTTTTATTTACAGCTAAAAGAGCTGATTACTTTAGGGCAATGCCCCGCAAAAGCCCTTTTAAGGGCTGGTAAAAGAGCTGATTACTTTGTAATTTAGGATAGGGTAGGGCATTTTATTAGGAGGCTTTTTTATTTTATTAAGGGGCTTAGATTAGATGTAATTAGTTTAAACTTCTTGTAATTGTTTTTTATTTTCTGTAATTTAGTGGGGGGTTTTGTATTATAGTTTAGTTTATTTAATTGTATTTTAGTTTAGATAATTGTAGGTAATTTATTTAATTAATTTATTGATAGTGTAGTGTTTGGTGTATTTGTAACTTAGGTTAGGATTTATTTTACAGGTAATTTTGTAACTATTTTAACTAGGTAGCTATTAAATAGTTATTAACTATTTAATAGCTATTGTACCTAGTTAAAATTTACAAAGTTGCCTGTAAAATAAATATAAATCCTAAAATAGCTACAATGTAACTATTAGTTATATTGTAGCTATATTAGTGTTTATTTTATAGGTAAGTATTTAGTTTTAAATAGGAATAATTTATTTAATGATAGTAAATTTAGTTTGTTTAATTTAAATTATATTTAAGTTAGGGGGGTGTTAGGGTTAGACTTAGGTTTAGGGGTTAATAACTTTATTATAGTAGCGGCAACGTTGGGGGCGGGAGATTAGGGGTTAATAATTGTAGGTAGGTGGCGGCAATGTTAGGGACGGCAGATTAGGGGTTAATACAATTTATTATAGTGTTTGCAAGGCGGGAGTGCGGCGGTTTAGGGGTTAATACATTTATTATAGTGGCGGCTATGTCCGGTCGGCAAATCAGGGGTTAAGTGTAGGTAGGTGGCGGTGACGTTGGAGGGGGCAGATTAGGGGGAATAAATATAATATAGGCGTCTGCGATGTTAGGGGCAGCAGATTAGGGGTTCATAGCTATAATGTAGGTTGCGGCGGTGTCCGGAGCGGCAGATTAGGGGTTAATAATAGAATGTAGGTGTCAGCGATAGTGGGGGCGGCAGATTAGGGGTTAATAAGTGTAAAGTTAGGGGTGCTTAGACTCAGGGTTCATTTTAGGGTTTTAGGTGTAGACTTAGAGAGTGTTTCCCCATAGGAAACAATGGGGCTGCTTTAGGAGCTGAATGCTGCTTTTTTGCAGGTGTTAGGTTTTTTTCAGCCAGCTCAGCCCCATTGTTTCCTATGGGGATATCGTGCACGAACACGTTTTTCCAGTTTACCGCTACCGTAAGCAATGCTGGTATTGAGGGTTGAAGTGGAGCTAAATTTGGCTCAACGCTCCCTTTTCTGAGGCTAACGCAGCCATTCAGACAACTCGTAATACCAGCGTTGTCTTAAGGGTGCGCTGGAATAAAAAGTCTCGTTAGCACCGCAGGTCTTTACCGACAAAACTCTAAATCTAGGCGATTATGTTTGTATGAATATATTATTATTTTTCAAAATTATGTGGTAGGTTTCATTTTTTTTGGTTGAGATACTAATAATACGATGTATGTATGTGTTTACAGAAATTGATGGCTTGAGAAAGGCTTATATATAACCCGAAACACAAACTTTTGACTTTTAATGGATTATAATTAAAATTAATTTTATATACAAAGATCTGTGAGTGCCCTTCAATAAAATGTTTTTTGTATTGATGGAAATAAGGATGCACCCGGGCAGAATATATATATATATATATATATATATATTTATATATATATATAGATAGATAGATATCTGTGTGTGTAATACTTGTGTGTGTGTATATATATATATATATATATATATATATATATATATATATATATATAAAAATATATAAATGTGTGTGTGTTTATATATACAGTATATAAATATATATTTGTATTTATGTTTTTATATGTGTCAATTTGTATGTGAGCACAAACATTCATATACAGTATAGACACACACACACATATATATAAAGTCAGATATTGGGTAATCCTAGTCACTACATCAAACATATATATAAGCATGCACTGTAATTCCCCCATCTTCACTATCTTTTTTGCCTTCACCTGGAGGTTCAATAATACGCGCGCTTAACTGCCCATGTTAAAAGCTTCCTTCTAGCGAAATTTGTGGGCACCATTTGTAATCTATCCCATTGCCAGTGCTAAAGTAATGAGTTAGCATGTAGTTTTTGTACTATTATGGTCCTTTTAAATAAATCAGGACAAGTTGGTTTTTATTAGTGTGAAATAAATGTGCACAGAACCATTAATATTTTATGAAAACTGCTGTTGTTTGATGTAATGAGATACCATATTGGAACTGTCTCCATGTGAGGCGATGGCCAGGAGTGCTGGAACTATAACACAATTGTTTAATGTGGCCCTCCTGAGAGATTAGCTGGCACAACCATGCTGCTTGGTTTTATTGTCTGCTTTGTAGCAATTAATCATTTATTTTTCTTAGGGACACATTCTATAACTCAGCAACAAGCTTGGTGTTTATTTTGGATTTTAATGTTTCTTCAATGTTTCTGTAATCTTTAAGTATGGGCACTGCACACAGAGAGGAAGGAGCGGGAAAACAAACCATGTTCTTACTGTAATTATGTATGACCTTTATCTTTTATTATTCTGTTTCCACTTTATTTATTTTCTTTCTGTTACGCCCTAGTGGCGCTAGACGCATGCTCTAACTGCGATACAAAGTTTGTGTCAATGAGAAAATCTTGCTAAAATTATTCTAAGTGGAAAAAAAAAAGACATGGGGGCCGATTTATCAAGCTTCATATGCAGATTGATGCCCCTGTTTCTGCGCAAGCCTTCAGGCTCGCCGGAAACAGAAGTTATGAAGCAGCGGTCTAAAGACTACTGCTCCATAACTTGTTCACCGGCTCTGAGGCCGCAGACAGAAATCAACCCGATTGAATATGATTGGGTTAATTGACACCCCCTGCTAGTGGCCAATCTGCAGGGGGCGGCATTGCACCACAACTGCTTGTGCAATGATAAATGCAGACAGCGTATCATGTCCGCTCGTACTATGATAAATCGTCCCCCATGAACTCCAATATATAATGGGAAGAGATGCACTTTATTGTTCACTCATTGTAACACATTTGCATAGTTGTCATAATGCTTTTCTTTAACTAGTTTGCATGATTATCACCAGTTGGCCACCCCTGGAGTATTATCATACCACCAATGTAATTAATTAGGGTTTGATAAGTGGGTTATCTGTTATGGTTGGTTTCCAATTGATTGCAATGGATTTGGGTTTGAAAATCCTGCAGAAAGCTGAATGTGACCCTTCACACAGGAATTCTGATTTATAGAACACCAATGTTGGATGGGTCAGCACTAACCACAAATATAGCATTTGTTTATTTCTCTTCAGTGCTTGCAATCTCCCTTTCATACCATGCAGGTTTTCTCTACAGGACTACAAAATCCATAATGCACCTGGGTGCAGGATAATACAACCACCAATTGAAAAATAGTTTGCACTCTGGGTTAACAATTTATAAAAATAATTTTATTAATACAAAAATTAAAATAGCACACTGCTATGGTGGTGTCATGAATGATCCAACGCGTTTCACACCCTAACAAGAGTTTAGACCATGACTAACCATAACCAGCTTCATTATTGACATTTCCACATTGATTAATTGTGTTCTTGAGATACAACAAGATGATCTGATAATGCATCACATATAATGTGTTGTTAGGGTGAGTCCCATTAATACAACTTAGTGCAGATACCGTGTTGCAGGCCTGCCCTTTGGGAAGGGTGAGAGGGGCACCCGCCCAGGGCTCCGCTCTTTAGGGGGGCCTACACTTTTAGGGGTGAGACTATTAGAAGGGTGCAATGTATATCCTGAAGAATTGTTTAAGGTATCAGGAGGTGCAATATATATTGTTATTCTTTATATAGGTCACACTGAATGTTGTGACAGGTATGGGCCATACTGGGGGCATGGCAGACAGAGGGAGGGGAATAAGAGCGCTGGGCTGTGGGGACCCCCAAATTTGTATTGGCCACGGCACAGCAGATACTAATAGTGTCCCTGCTCTGTTGCTATTTTTCATAGATTTGATCAATATTTAGAGTTTTTTTTCTTTAGAAAGAAAAGAATCGCACACTAACAACAAGTGCCCTATATTCTTGAATGTATTTTCATTCAGCTCAGTGTGCTAAAGAAAACCCCACTGCTTCCTTATAAGAATTTGTTTGGATATCACTTTACCTGCATTATTATCTGGATGCACAGCTCAAATGTCCCATTCTCTTAATAATTGCTCATAGCAGAACTTATAATAGATACACAAAACAAGATTCTTTTTTTGCCTGGGATTTTAAATAACTTTAAATAATAAGCTATGGAGGGGCGGCTAGCTCTGCAGCTCATGAATGCGCTACAGGGAATAGACGTACTGTTATAATGAGCTCAGAACTGATTATGTGAGAATGTCGCTCCACGATCATGCAGGATAATGCTTTGCTTTAGCTGACAAGGCAGTGACATTGTATCACACCAAGAAAAGAGGCTTTTTGTTAATGTTCTGCTGCACGAATGGCTGAAAAACGGGAAAAAGAAACATTTAGCGATTTGCCACTTTGTGCTCTTATGTGGGAAATAGGGCAGGTTATACAGCAGTGACAAAAACATATTTTACAGGAATATGAAAGAGCTTTTTTTATATTTGTTATTAAAGGGCCATGAAACCCAATTTTTTTCTTTCATGATACAGAAAGAACATGCAATTTTAAACAGCTTTCTGATATACTCTAATTTGATTCATTCTCTTGGTATCCTTTGTTGAAAAGCATATCTAAATTGGCTCAGTAGCTGCTAATTGGTGGCTGCACATAGATGCCTTGTGTGATTGGCTCACAAATGTGCTTTGCTATTTCTTCAACAAAGGACATCTAAAGAATGAAAGAAATTAAATAATAGAAGTATTTTGGAAAGTTGTTTAAAATTGTATTCTCTGTCTGAATCATAAAAGAAAACTTTTGGGTTTCCTGTCCCTTTAAGGACTTATGGGTTGATCACAATTCTGTTGAAAACAGTTTATCTAATGATTTCCAACAGAAAATGACTGTGAAACTGTACTGATATTTCTATAGATAAATCATTTTATAGGTTTATGGCATTTAAATTGTCACTTTATAGCAGAAAACATTGAGGGTTAAATCTTTTACAACATTTTGTTGTTTATCTTATCTCTGATTGTGATCAGTAAGGGCTAGCTGCACAGCTATAAACAATCACTGTGTAGTATGTACCCACATCTTAAAAGGGACAGATGTCAACATAAAACTATCATGATATAGATAGAGCAGAAGTTTAAAAAAATCCAGTTTACTTCCTATTTCCATTGGTCTCCTTCCAATGACAACGTACTGATGTAGGCTAAAGAGCGTGCATGTGTTGTGCACTTGGATAACATTATGACAGTGTTTCAGACATTGCTGCAGTAGAGTGCTCAAGGCACGTGCACGCTCCTGAGAATGCTTACAGGGGAAGGAGCTCAATCATTAATATATGGGAGCTTATATTATCTATTTAAAGGGAAATGAAACCCATTTTTTTTTTCTTTCCTGATTCAGATAGAGCTAGGGTGACCATATTGCCAATTTAAAAAGGAACACATATGAAAATACATATATGCTAGGGTTCTTATACAAAACATTTCTTTAAACAGCCCTGAAAACAGCCCTGACATATGTATTTTTCATATGTGACCCTTTTTAAAGAGGCAATATGGTCACCCTAGATAGAGCACATTTTTTTAAACAACTTTCCAATTTACTTCTATTATCAAATCTGATCTCTATGTTGAAGGATACCGAGGTTCTGGAGCTGCTGATTGGTGGCTGCACTTATATGTTTCCTGTTATTCACTCAATCGAGTTCAGCTAACTCCCAGTAGTGCATTGTTGCTTCTTCAACAAAGAATAGCAAGAGAATTAAGCTAATTTTAAATATAAGTAAATTGGAAAGTTGTTTAAAAAAAATGCTCTATCTGAATCATGAAATAAAAATGTTGTGTTTCATGTCCCTTTAAAAACAAACAAACAGGAAAGAACTAAATCCTGAAATAAATGTGACAATAATTGTAGACTATAAAGTTGTTTAAACAATAGAATTGTTTCCAACAATGAGGTAAGAGAAGTTAGACAGATGGTTTAGGATCAACCGCTTAGATATATGATGGGTAATATGCAATTTTTTTTCTTTTTGGGGTTTTTGACTGTTAATGATTTTTTTTTTTTTTCTCTTGATTATTTGTCTATGAATCATAATATTTTGATCCTTTGTTTTCATGGAATCTGTACTCATTGTTGGTAATAAAATAAATTATATAAAAAAAAAAAAAACAATAGAATTGTTATTGTTTTAAAAGATAGATAATCCCTTTATTACCCATTCCCCAGTTTTGCATAACCAACACAGTTATATTAATAAAGTTTTTACCTCTGTGATTACCTTGTATATAATCTAAGGGGGATATTTATTAAAGCATCAACCGCAAATACGCCAGAATTCCGCAGCGTAATTGTTGCAAGCTTGATCCGACCTAGTTATCAAAGCCTACAGACCGGCAAATGTTAAAATTTGTGACGTAAGATACGATCCGCCAGTCTCAATCCGACACAGATCGATGCTTATGTCATTACAGATGTTCCGAATACAAATTTGGCTCTATTTGACACCTTTTCCCAGTTGACAAACTTTTAACAGATACGCTCGCGGCTATTCCAGGCACAGCATACCCTGGAGGCCGCGGATGCCATAGAAATCAATGGGAGTCTGAAAGCTACAAAAGCTCATGTTCGATGCTGCCAGATATCCCATTGATTTCTATTGTTGAAAACAAGTTACGTTTACACCTAACACCCTAGTCTAAACACCCTTAATCTGCCGCCCCGACATCGTCGCCACCGAAATAAAATGTATTAACCCCTATTCCGCTGCTCCCCGACACCGCCGCCACTAAATAAATGTATTAACTTCTAAACCTCTGGCCTCCAACATCACTACCACTAACTAAACCTTTTAACCCCTAAACCATCAGCCCCCCACATCGCCATAAACTAAATTAAGCTATTAACCCCTAAACCATTAACAACCCGCTAACTTTAAATTAAAATTACAACATCCCTATCTTCAAATAAATTTAAACTTACCTATAGAATTAAAATAAACTAATTTAAACTATTAATTAACCTACCCTAACTATTATCCTACAATTAAATTAAACTACCAATTCAATAAAATAAATTACATATTAAAGAAACCTAACCCTAACAAATTATTTAAATATACTATTAAACATTATTAAAAGTACTAAATTGCAGAAAAAATAAACACTAAATTCCGAAAAATAAAAAAACAAATTATCAAAAATAAAAAAGAATTACACCTAATCTAATAGCCCTATCAAAATAAATTTAGTGGGGGTTTATTTGTAACTAACACCTAGATTACGAGTTTTGCATTAACAGGGGTGCGGTGCTAACGAGCAGTTTATGCTCACTGCTCACTTGCAGACAGCGCTGGTATTACGGGTTTTTACAAACCTGGCGTTAGCCGCAAAAAAGTGAGCGAAGAGCAAAATTTAGCTCCACATCTCACCTCAATACCAGCGCTGCTTACGTTACGATTTCCCCATAGGAATTAATGGGGGAGAGCCGGCTGAGAAAAACCTAACACCTGCAAAAAAGCAGCGTAAAGCTCCTAACGCAGCCCCATTGATTCCTATGGGGAAATAAAATTTATGTCTACACCTAACACCCTAACATGAACCCCGGGTCTAAACACCCCTAATCTTACACTAATTAACCCCTAATCTGCCGCCCCCTACATCGCCAACACCTGCATTATATTATTAACCCCCTAATCTGCCGCTCCGGACACCGCCACCACCTACATTAACATCGCCGCCACCTACATTTTATTTATTAACCCCTAATCTGCCGCCCCCTATGTTGCCGCAACCTACCTACATTTATTAACCCCTAATCTACCGCCCCCAATGTCGCCGCCACTATAATAAAGTTATTAACCCCTAAATCTAAGTCTAACCCTAACACCCCCCTAACTTACATAATATAATTTAAATAAATCTAAATAAAATTACTACAATTAACTAAATAATTCCTGTTTAAAACTAAATACGTATCTATAAAATAAACCCTAAGCTAGCTACAATATAACTAATAGTTACATTGTAGCTAGCTTAGGGTTTATTTTTATTTTACTGGCAACTTTGTATTTATTTTAACTAGGTAGAATAGTTATTAAATAGTTATTAATTATTTAATAACTTCCTTGTTAAAATAAAGACAAACTGACATGTAAAATAAAACCTAACCTAAGTTACACTAACACCTAACACTACACTATAATTAAATTAATTACCTAAACTAAATACAATTAATTACAATTAAATAAAATTATCTAAAGTACGGAAAAAAAAACGAAATTACAGAAAATAATAAAATAATTACAAGATTTTTAAACTAATTCCACCTACTCTAATCCCCCTAACAAAATAAAAAAGCCCTCCAAAATAATAAAAGCCCTACCCTATACTAAATTACAAATAGCCCATAAAAGGGCCTTTTGTGGGGCATTGCCCCAAAGTAATCAGCTCTTTTACCTGTAAAAAACAAGTACAAATACCCCCCAGCATTAAAACCCACCACCCACACAACCAACCCTACTCTAAAACCCACCCAATCCCCCCTTAAAAAAACCTAACACTAACCCCTTGAAGATCACCCTACCTTGAAACGTCTTCACCCAAGCGGGCAGAAGTGGACCTCCAGACGGGCAGAAGTCTTCACCCAACCGGGCAGAAGTGGACCTCTAGATGGGCAGAAGTCTTCATCCAGACGGCATCTTCTATCTTCATCTATCCGGCGCGGAGCGGGTCCATCTTCAAGACATCCGACATGGAGCATCCTCTTCAAATGACGGCCGACGACTGAATGAAGGTTCCTTTAAATGACATCATCCAAGATGTCGTCCCTTCAATTCCGATTGGCTGATAGAATTCTATCAGCCAATCTGAATTAAGGTAGAAAAAATCCTATTGGCTGATGCAATCAGCCAATAGGATTGAACTTCAATCCTATTGGCTGATCCAATCAGCCAATAGGATTGAGCTCACATTCTATTGGCTGTTTCAATCAGCCAATAAAATGCAAGCTCAATCCTATTGGCTGATTGCATCAGCCAATAGGATTTTTTCTACCTTAATTCCGATTGGCTGATAGAATTCTATCAGCCAAACGGAATTGAAGGGACGCCATCTTGGATGACATCATTTAAAGGAACCTTCATTCAGTCGTCGGCTGTCGTTTGAAGAGGATGCTCCGCGTCGGATGTCTTGAAGATGGACCGGCTCCACGCCGGATGGATGAAGATAGAAGATTCCGTCTGGATGAAGACTTCTGCCCGTCTGGAGGTCCACTTCTGCCCGGTTGGGTGAAGACTTCTGCCCGTCTGGAGGTCCACTTCTGCCCGCTTGGGTGAAGACGTCTCAAGGTAGGGTGATCTTCAAGGGGTTAGTGTTAGTTTTTTTAAGGGGGATTGGGTGGGTTTTAGAGTAGGGTTGGTTGTGTGGGTGGTGGGTTTTAATGTTGGGGGGTATTTGTACTTTTTTTTTACAGGTTAAAGAGCTGATTACTTTGGGGCAATGCTATTTGTAATTTAGTGTAGGGTAGGGCTTTTTTATTTTGGGGGGCTTTTTTATTTTGTTAGGGGTATTAGAGTAGGTGTAATTAGTTTAAAATTATTTTATTATTTTCTGTAATTTAGT
Organism: Bombina bombina; assembly: GCF_027579735.1. Classification (NCBI taxonomy): domain Eukaryota; kingdom Metazoa; phylum Chordata; class Amphibia; order Anura; family Bombinatoridae; genus Bombina; species Bombina bombina. The sequence goes on from NC_069505.1 coordinate 289,540,492, forward strand.
GTGGTTTTTTTCATACTTTAGATAATTTTATTTAATTGTAATTAATTTTATTTAATTTATTTAATTTATTTAATTATAGTGTAGTGTTAGGTGTAATTGTAACTTAGGTTTTATTTCACAGGTAAATTTGTCTTTAGTTTAACTAGGTAGTTATTAAATAGTTAATAACTATTGTACATAGTTAAAATAAATACAAATTTGCCTGTAAAATAAAAATAAACCCTAAGATAGATACAATGGGGCGACAGATTAGGGGTTAATAAATGTAGGTAGGTGTCGGCGATGTTAGGGACGGCAGATTAGGGGTTAATAATATTTAACTAGTGTTTGCGATGCGGGAGTGCAGTGGTTTAGGGGACCTCTCAACGCTGCTTTTTAACCCTAACGCAAGACTCGTAATCTAGCCGATTGTTTTTTGTGTGTGGTAATTTAGTACTTTTAATAATGTTTAAAAGTATATTTAAATAATTTGAGTAGGGTTGGGTTTCTTTAATATGTAATTTATTTAATTTAATTGGGAGTTTAATTTAATTGTAGGATAATAGTTACGGTAGGTTAATTAATAGTTTAAAATAGTTATTTTAATTCTACAGGTAAGTTTAAATTTATTTGAAGATCGGGATGTTGTCATTTTAAAGTTAGCGGGTTGTTAGGTTTAGGGGTTAATAGCTTAATTTAGTTTATGGTGATGTGGGGGGCTGACGGTTTAGGGGTTAATAGGTTTAGTTAGTGGTAGTGATGTGGGAGGCCAGAGGTTTAGGGTTAATACGTTTATTTAGGTTGTGGTGGGGTCGGGGAGCAGCGGGATAGGGGTTAATAACTTTATGTTGTGGCGGGATCGGGGAGCGGTGGTATAGGGGTTAATAACTTTATTTATGTTGCGGCGGGGTCGGGGAGTTGCGGGATAGGTGGTTAAACATTTCAGTATAGTGGCTGCATTTAGTGACAGGGTATAAATAAAGTTGGGAAAAAGCCGAATAGACGCAAGATCGATAACTGCTAGTTAACAACAGTCCGATGCTACTTGGTGTACGTCATTATGCCTGCTTTTTTTATAAATAAGGAGAGCTATTGAGATACGCGGCCGCAATGTTAGGCAATGTTAGGCGAGTGTATTGGTGCCGGCGAATGCAACAAAGTTGTGGCTTTAATAAATATCCCCCTTAGCCTCTTCTGACAGCCCCCTGATCACATGACTTTTTGTTTATTATCTATTAACTTGCAGTTAGTACTGTGTTGTGCTAAATCTTAAATAACTCCTTGGGCGTGAACACAATGTTATCTATATGGCCCACATGAACTAGCAATCCCCTGCTGTGAAAAGCTAATAAAAAGCATGTGATAAGAGGCTGTCTGTAGTGTCTTAGAAACAGGCAGACATTTAGAGGTTTTAATGTTATAAAGTATATTAATATAACAATGATGGTGGTGTAAAGCTGGGGAATGGGTAGTAGACGCGTTATCTATCTTTTTAAACAATAACAATTTTAGTGTAGACTGTCCCTTTAAATTTGAAAGCTCTGTCTGGTATGTGGTGCTGATTGTGTATCTAAGGGTTTAAACTCCTGCAGGTAAACAGTGTTTTTTGCATTTTCACATTTAAAAAGTCTTGTGAGCAGTTTTTTCACCTTACTGTATGCTTGACCCACCCCTAACTGATGCAATGGGGTCAATTTATCAAGCTCCGTAACTCCATTACTCTGAGGCAGCGGACAGAAATCAACCCGATCAAATACGATCAGGTTGATTGACGCCATCTGCTAGCGGCCGATTGGCTGCGAATCTGCAGGGGGCGGCATTGCACCAGCAGTTCACAAGAACTGCTGGTGCAATGATAAATACTGAGAGCGTTTGCTGTTGGCATTTATCGATGTGCAGCGGACATGATCCGCTATATCAGATTATGTCCACTTGCACTTAGATAAATTGACCCCAGGGGCTCCAGTTAATGGCCAGGAATCTGTGGGGGCAAAGCCTAGTGACACTACTTAAGAGATTTATATCAGCTTTCCTATCAGATTGAGTATAAATCTGTTCTTTTTATGTTTTTTGACCAACTAAACACTCTCTTTGGGTCATAAAAGTTTAATTTCATATTCCTTTAAATTAACATTTTGTAGCATATTTAGATAGAGGATTAAGCTGTATTCCAGCAAATTAGAAAGCCTATAACAAACAGCAAATCATTTTCCTGGCCGGGGCCAATATCTACACCAGCGTCATGTGGAATATAACATGCTGGAACCAATGGCTGAGAGACCCAACTTACCACAAACCCTTAATGAGGCACTGCAAGTTAAAAACAGTAACCAGAGAGGGATAAGGGGTAAAAGAGCAATGCAGACCAAAATCAGTAGTTGAACCTTTTCTAGCACTTTAATCAGCATCAGCACCTACAAGCAAAAGAACAAATAAGTACTAATAATTTCTGTAAATAAATATTCCTAAATACCAATGGAAAATATACCTTGTATAAGGTAAAAGGTTGGTCTCGCTATCCAGACAAAAACTACAAATAACACAAGACCTTATTAAGAAACAAGTTACATCTAGAAGGAGCAGAATGTAAAACTATAAAAATAAATATATTTAATGCAGATCTCATGAGAACATAGACCTCTATAGTAATAAGGCTGTAGGATACTGGAGATCTGGAAATCAGTAGCGACAGTGTAGGAAAATAACCAAATACAGAAAGCAAACTAAATAATCTCTATGCTTAGGTAAGGAGTTAGAGAATACAAAGTCAGACAATCCAGTTCAACACCACACACGAAAAACAGGACAAAATTACAAAACAGATGCAAGAAAAAGTCAGTTAACAAAAGTCAGTCCAAACTAAGCAAAGTCAGGGATATCCAAGTTATAACAGAAAATTTAAATAATAAATTGCCAGAGAAAGCTAACAAACGCGATACACATGCTGCAAACTGATAAATTATAAGGATGACTATAATTAAAGGGACACTAAACCCAATTTTTTGCTTTCATGATTCATATAGAGCAGCAATTTTAAGCAACTTTCTAATTTACTCCTATTATCAATTTTTCTTTATTCTCTTACTATCTTTATTTAAAAAGCTGGAATGCGATGCATAGTAGTCGGCCCATTTTTGGTTGAGAACCTGGGTTATGCTTGCTTATTGGTGACTAAATGTAAGCCTCCAATAAGCAAGCACTATCCATGGTGCTGAACCTAAAATGGGCTGACTGCTAAGATTTACATTCCTGCTTTTTAAATAAAGATAGCAAGAGAACAAAAAAAAATGATCATAGGAGTAAATTAGAAAGTTGCTTAAAATGTCATGCTCTATCTGAATCATGAAAGAAAAAATGTGGGTTTAGTATTCTTTTAAGGCGTCATTGGTCTTCTAGGCCTCCTTAAAGGTACAGGACAGCTTACTGTGGTAGGGGCAGAAATCACTCTCTTTGACATATGCCTGTATGACAGAACCGTTGGACTGCACTCTCAAACTGGACCAGGTACACATACCATGACCCTGCAACATGCACAGCCCTGGTTGATCAATAGCACTCACAGGTAGCTGCTCAGTCCCCAGAGTCCCAGGCAGTTGACCCCCGACAAGTCTGGGTTCAAAGCCCATAGGAAAAATTACAAAACAACCCAGGCTGGGAGAAGGCTTGACCCTTTTGGCCAGATGCAGGAACTAACTCTTCCAATTTTACCTTTAATCTTAGCTGTGTGCCTGCAAGTGAGTGCCAGACTTCCTGTGTGTTATGGTATTAACACATTTGCTTTCAATAAGTTAATATTTTAGTGCAGATCACAGGTTTTAACTGTGAAACTTGCAAAGACATGAAACATGATCGTCTAAATGTGCATTTATGATTATTTGAAATTGTTATGAGATAGAAATGTGTTAATTAAAACATTATTCAAAATGATATGAAACTATTAAATGCTCACACGTCATGAATTAGCCTTTGTCATCAATGCTGAAAGAATTAGCTGCTATTTATCACTTTCCCTTTGGTCTCAACTTTTTTTGTGCCCATCAAGGTTGATGAAACTCAGATAAAAATTATATGATACATCTGTTTATTGCAGTTATTGTGTGTTAAACTAGAGTTTACCGTTTTTAAATTCAGTTTCCTTTATTAAATCAGCTGCTTTTTGTAAGGGTTGGTTTAGCTCAGATATATTATTGTTATTATTAATATTATTATTATTATTATTATTATGAACACAAAAATGTTAAAAAAACAAACAGAAAACAACTGATTGGAATGGAGCAAATAATAAAACATAGAATTTGTTATAAAAAATGCAGTAATTAATGGAATAGTAAACCCAAATATTGTATTTCATGATTCAGATAGAGAAGCAATTTTAGGCAACTTTCTAATTTACTCCTATTATCAAATTTTCCTCATTCTCTTGGTATCTTTATTTAAAAAAGCAGGAATAAAAGCTTTGGAGCCGGCCCATTTTAGGTAGAGAACCTGGGTTGCGCTTGCTGATTGGATGGCTAAATGTAGCCACCAATCAGCAAGCCCTATCCAGGGCACTGAACCATAAATAGACAGACTCCAGAGCTTTCATTCCTGCTTTTTCAAATAAAGATACCAAGAGTACAAAGAAAAATTGATAATAGGAGTAAGTTAGAAAGTTGCTTAAAATTGTTGCTCTATCTGAATCAGGAAAGAAAATATTTTTGTTTATTATCCCTTTAAATGTTCTTCTGTTTAGCTAATTGCGCCCTAGATCACAAGTTGAGAGCACATTTTTTAGCTAACATTACTAGAATGCCTTCCATAGCACTTCCATTCTTTCTGTCATACTACAGGTAAAATATCAGCAGTTGAGTGAAAGCCTGGGGCGCACTAACTCCGGGATGTCGAATATCGCAGGTGCACTAAATCCCTTTAATAAGACACTTCTATGGGGGCGCCCTGCAAAAATCATTTAGGCTCACTGAAATGCAAAGCTGAAAGTCAAAAAGTGGAGCGCTTCACCAAACAAAAGTGTGCTTTTCAATTGAAATATGTATATAAATGTTTTAACAGTGATTTATAGGGGTATGGAATATGACAAGGTGTTAGACTGGGAAGGGTTCAAAGGATTATACATTTGCCTTTGTGGATATATACTGTATGTGTGTAGATATATTTGTGTATGGTTTTTCTTTTTTTTTTAAATAACATTTTTTATTGAGGTTGAAATAAAATATAACATTCAATTGCTAGTCCACACAGGTTAAATACAATATAAAATGCTACAATAGAAGTTTATAATGGCAAGTGTAGAACGTCCTATGCAACATCCAAAGTTACCCAACAAAAGAGATACATTAGGACAAAGAAAAACAACCTGTGTAGAGATAGTAGGAACCTCTTTTTCTTTAATCCAGACACTACATGGTATAACGGGTCATAGTATGGTAGAGCATATAGTTGAGGTATATGGAATATAAGCGTCTCTATGTTCAAGGGTACTCAAAGAATTACATTTTATAAAGCGTGTACCTATATGTTGCAGGGGGTAGTAATATGGTTTGGGTATATGAAGGGGAGATCAGTGGGCGAGAGCCACCTTTAATTTGGATGGGGGGGGAGGAGGGGTGGGTCTATTTAGTAAGAGTACATACTGGGATCTAAGGTAACTCCAAATGCCATAGCAACATTACTGAGACTAGAGGGGCCAGATATAGAGAGTTATGACGAGACCAATCAATTAAGTGTGATGGGCGTGAAGGGCCTTGGAAAAAGTACTAACTACCTGGTTTTGGTAAAGTGTGGTAGGGGATGCTCCTTCTACTATGTGGTAATTGAATCGCTTCATCATATCAAGGATCTAGTAGTATGTTAAATAAGGTGGGCGATTATGCTCTGGGGTTCTGGTCGCAGACCTGGGAATACAGTACTAAGTACGCTAGGCGACTCAGATCAAGGTACTAGCTTTCTTCAACTGTTTTGGTCACCACAGTGAAATATGTCCGAAATAGGAATATATACATCTCAGACTATCCTTACCTATCAGCTATGTAAGAGGGTTTAAAATTGCTGGCTGTTATTTCCGCTGATTACATTATTCTAACAGGAGAGGGGTGTGTAAGAATGCTTCCGTGTGAAAATCTATAGCCATAATGAGACTCAGAGTAAATTATGACTTAAAATATAGGGTCTCTAACCAAACGACTCAGTATGTAGGAGAACCAGGAATAAAGTGTTCTTTGGATATAAAAGTCTAGGAACCCAAAGGAAGTGGGTAAGTTGTGGAGCATATATATGTGTACTTAACCTACGCACCTACCTGATATACATACTTTCGCACTCTAGGGTAGTATGGTTTGAGCACTATTATTAGGTGGGTGGTCCTGAATAACCAAGCTTTTTATGAGAGATGTAGAAATGTAAGGGAATATGCAGTTTGAGCCCGTCAATAACTCTTGCTTATGAGGAGGCGTTGTGAGAAGCGTTGATTAGTGTGTGGAATTGGGACCACAGACGCAGAGGAAGAAATAGCTGTAGCGTGTATACAATTATGATGCAGCAATGGCACGGTTTAACACAAGATATAGATACATGCATAATGGCTTTTTAGGGAGGAATCACAACGTCGAGTGGAAGCAATTGAGAATGAAGTAGATGTGGCCAAGTACATTGAGTGGAGTCTATCTGTCTGAGGTTTACTTAATATAACCTACTTTTGCATTATAAAAGGAAGCCCAGTAATCTAGCCGTAAGATAGAATCCCCTGTGTAAGTGCTTTCCAAGACCTTGAAACTGTAAAGAGAGCTTGCTACATTCTAGTCCCCTAGTTTATACAAGTGAAGATATGAGTGATATATCTTAAAGTCTTAGGTAGATGTACATAAAGCAAGGGTAATAAACCCAAACATACAATAATAACAATAAATAAGGGTGCATATCAACAATAACATCATTAACTGTGTGTACTGAATGAGCTGAGGGATTAACAAGTGCTCAATTCTAAACCCCTATTACAAGTAAATGAGTATAAGTAATATATATCTTATATTCTAGGGTAGATGTGCATAAGAGAGGACAAATATAAACTAGTAGACATCAATAAAAGATACTAAACACACAGTGGACTCGGCATAGGCTGATCACATAGGAATTTCAATGACTATCAATGTAGATGCAGGTGTTTACTCAGGCAGTAAGTCATCATTTAGAGGCTAAATTGATCCTCACAGCTGTCCCATCGATGTATACATGAAACCACCATAGGGCTCAACTACATGTATGATACCAAGTGTTGAAAGTTTGGCCACATAGTTAGTCATAGAAAACAGCATAGTCACAATACAAGAACAAACAAGGGAGCTTCGTCGGCTAGTATAAGTGAGCCTCATAGTTGTCAACCGATGCCTGTTTTCAGCAGTCGCACTCTTACCTCACGTAGATTAGTAGTATTCTCCCGCATGGCAAGTGGTGTAATGGATCTTGCCTTGGGTCCCTCATGGGTAAGCTTATTTTTCCTTTTCTTCTGGAGTGCGGTATATTTTAGGTGTATTGTGTTCCGCTCAGCTCCCAGTGCAACCTTCCCACTTAACTTAGCCTCAATATCTGCAGGAGGGCCTCCTGATGAGTTAGCCGTCATTGTACTAGAAGGCGAATAGACTGTCGGCTGCAAGCTGGATACTCTGATCGATCTGAGCAGCTGTGTCTGCGGCACCTCTGGGTAAGCTGTGTTCCTTTGCACCGGCCCTGCAAGAACCGAGAAGGTTTGCAAAGTACTGTTCTGCGTATCTATTTCTGTCTGTTCCGTCGTCTGTGAACTGAGGTCCTCCACGCCTGTTGTGTGCCACTCCATAAGATCTTGGGGTATATCTTTGTTTCAGTGTGGTGGGTCTGGTTCAGACCAGTCGGTCTTACTAGCAGCTTCCCCTGTCAGTGTTGTAAACTGTGATGGATCCATTGCAGCTCTCAGTTCAGCGAGAAGGGCCTGCTGGTGGGAGTCCATGGAGCGCATTAAATCTTGTAACGCAGAAAGAATTTGTTTCCCCATTAGGATGCTGAAGTAGTGATAGCAGTGTAGGAGTTATTTCTCTGTCAGTCTAGACGGTGCGTAGGTAGTTGCAAATATGATGGTGTACTCGTTACAGCTGACTCAGCTAGGTAGTAGGCCTCTGTACCGTTAATATATCAGTTATATTTTATCTTAGTCCCAAAGTATGTAATCCATGTCGTAGGAAATGCTAGGAGCCAAATGTAGAAATGTATAAATTCTTAGATGCCATAAATTAATATTTTAAAGATCAAATTTCAGGAGCTCTGAGATGGCACGACTTGTTGCTTCGGCAGTTGGCTCCACCCCCCATATTTGTGTATGTTTAATTGTGCATGTGTGTATCTGTGTGCACACATACATACATAAATACACATACAGTTGTACACACACATGCACATACAGTACATACTAGACATGTGCGGTTCGGATCGATTCGGAAATTCGTCCAAATTCGTAAAATTCGGGATTCGGATCGATTTGAATTTCCGAATTAAATTAGTGCCGAATCTATCAAATAAATCCGAATTAGTTTGGATTTATTCGGATTTTTTCGGTAGATTCGGATGGCCATCGATTACACTAGTATTGTACAGTATATTAGGTTATATCACTCTGCTATGGGTTACACCTAATATACAGTACATAATACTAGTATAATACACAGCACATCCCACCTAACACTTACCGAAATTTCGAATTTCCGAACCGAATCAAACCAAACCGAATCGAACCTAATCGAATCCGAACCGAATTTATTCGAATCCGAATAAATCCGAAATGAATCCCAACCGAATTGATTAAAAAAATCCGAATTGATCCGAACCGAATTTTTTCGCCATGCACATATCTAGTACATACACACATATATAAACACATAGAAAAAGAGGGTAGACAGGAATAGATTCCTCCAAAGTATACACTAGTAGCACTCCAGAGTACGAAAGAAATAAGTTGATTATAAACGTGAACTCAAAAGGAAAATGTCTCACTTTGGGATTAGGTACACAGGTGTAAATAAAATATAACTTTTATTAAAATAAGACTAAAAACACTCTTTGACAAAGCCGATAAGCGTCAAAACATGTTAGGGTCTTGGTGAGGAGTCTAGGGAACTCCTGTGTTTTAGGGCATCCTGAGGGCACGAGTAGCGTGACTCTTTATATCTATGCCACATTAACGATAGATTGCTTTATTTTGTTACTGCTATTGTAGCACTTATATATCCATAGCTGTCAATATGAGAGCCTGCAGTGTGGGGTATTTTATGAGACTACTCGGCACTTAATCATAACATTGATGCAGAAGTTACTTTGTTATACAGTTAGATACTTATTAGTATTACAGGGTCACATTATAACTGGTATTACCTTGATGTATATGCATATTTTTTACATACACTATACATCGCTTCAAATTGACATATATAGGTATTTATGTAAACTCAGTCCTCACATAATTTGTGGTTTATATTCATTAATAGAACCCGTGGTTTATACTTACCAATACAATTATATAGTGCACACTATGTTCAAATTGCCGATACCTACACAGTATACATGAAGTTTAATGAGCACTGCAAGTCAATTTGGAATATTTTGCTCGACACGAGGCGATACCTCAATACAGGCATACCCCACATTTACGTACACAATGGGACCAGAGCATGTATGTAAAACGAAAATGTACTTAAAGTGAAGCAATACTTTTTTTTCACTTCTCAATGCTTGTACTGCATTATAATAGTCATTTATAGGCATAACTGATATAAATAATACATTTATAACTAAAATAAACACAATACTATAAGGTTAGGCCAAAAGAAAATATTTATTGCAAAATAAACACATTTTTTTCTAAGCTTAGGATCAGCTTAGGGCAACAGAACATACAGTATTTACTGTACTGTATTGCAAAATAAAGACAACATTTTCTAAGCTTAGGATCAGCTTAGGACAAGAGAACATAATTACTGTACTGTACAGTTTTGCAAAATAAACACAACATTTTCTAAGCTTAGGATCAGCTTAGGGTAAGAGAACATATTTACTGTACTGTATTGCAAAATAAACACAACATTTTCTAAGCTTAGGATCAGCTTAGGACAAGAGAACATATTTACTGTATTGTATTGCAAAATAAACACAACATTTTGTAAGCTTAGGATCAGCTTAGGGCAAGAGAACATATTTACTGTACAGTACTGTACTGTATTGCAAAATAAACACAACATTTTGTAAGCTTAGGATCAGCTTAGGGCAAGAGAACATCTTTACTGTACAGTACAGTATTGCAAAATAAACACAACATTTTCTAAGCTTAGGATCAGCTATGAGCATTTATTCTAGTAAGGATGAAGTCATACTGGTGTCTTCTGTTTCACAAGTCAACTCTTCAAAGGCGAGACGCTTTCTTGCTGGCGAATTGGGTGTACTACAAGTAGCAATAAGAGAAGGAGCAGGACTGGGTGGTGATGCCAGAGCTGGAAATGGACTGTCAGTTGATGATCTGGTATCCAAATGACTGTCTGTCGATGATGATGATCTGCGTGCTGATGGACTTTTAGAAAAGTAAGTCTCTATGGAGGGTTGAAGTGTAGCTCTCTTCTTTTCTCTGTAGATTTCTTTGTAACAGGAATAAGCCCCTGAAATGTTACCATTGACTGTGAAGCTTCTTTCAAAGTCCCTATCATGCTTTTCAAAAAGAGCCATGGTGCTATCAAGATGACGGAAAGCTTGAAAGAGAATTTTTGAAGTTAAGCCTTCAGGCTGTTCAATGGTCTCAACCCCATTTTGCACATCTTCTTCTTCTTCTCTCTCCTCTTCAAGTTCTAGAAGATCTTCATTGCTGAGGGGCTCAGTATGGGACGCAAGCAGTTCAGCAACATCTTCTGGCTCTACTTCCAGCTCTAACTGCCTTGCCATCTCTACAATATTTTCAGTAACATTAGCTACAGAATCATCAATGCCTTCAGAATCATCAGCTAACTGTGGGCATAACTTTTTCCAGGCCCTTTTCATTGTGGTATCCTTTATGTCATTCCAAGCATCTCTTACTGTTTTAATGCAATCCAAGATGTTGTAGCTTTTCCAGAATTTTGATAGGACTTCTTGCCCTGCACCTTCTTCTTTGTCTATTGCTGCAATACACTTACTGAATGTTCTTTTTAAGTAGTTTAACTTGAAGGCAGCTATGACACATTGATCCATGGGCTGCAGTAATGAGGTGGTATTTGGTGGTAGGAATTCCACTCTAATGTTAGGGTTGAGCTCATCTAGCGTTCGAGGGTGTCCAGGAGCATTATCAACAAGCAGCAAAATCTTGAAAGGGATATTATTGTCCTTGCAATAAGCTTTCACCTCTGGAACAAAGCAGGTGTCAAACCAATCCTCAAAAAGGGCTGCAGTTACCCATGCTTTTTTATTTGCCCTCCAATGCACTGGAAGTCTAGTTTTAACGTAGTTCTTCAAAGCTCTTGGATTTTGAAAACGGTAAATAAACAAAGGCTTTAGCTTTAAGGTACCAGAAGCATTGCCACCTAACAGAAGGGTTATTCTATCTTTAGCTGGCTTGTAGCCTGGCATTGATTTTTCCTGTCTTGCAATGAAGGTTCTTGCAGGCATCTTCTTCCAGAATAGACCAGTCTCATCCACATTAAAAATTTGATCCATGGAGTAGCCTCCATCTTCAATAATTTTTGCAAATTCACTTGGATAGCTTTCTGCAGCCTCAGTATCTGCAGCAGCTGCCTCTCCTTGTACTTTGATGTTATGTAGATTAGACCTCTTCTTAAACCTATCAAACCATCCACGGCTTGCAACAAATTCAGCATCCTTTGCTGCTTCACCTTTCTTAGCCTTCAGGTCATTAAATAAGCTTAAGGCTTTACTTTGTATAATTGCCTGGTTTACAGGAACATGGCATGTTGTCTGATTTTCTATTCAAAGTATTAGGAGTCTCTCCATGTCTGCAACAATGCTATCCCTTTTTCGAATTGTTGTGGTGTTAACAGGTGTAGCACTTTTAACTTCTGCAACAATTTTTTCTCTGTTCTTCATGACTGTGTTAATTGTGGTCCTAGTGAAGCCTAGCTTTCGGCCTATTTCAGCTTGAATTACACCTTCATCATACAATCTAATAATTTTAAGCTTCATATCCAAGGTAATAGATTTACAGCATTTCTTTTTATCTGCCATTATCAGCTCTAGGTAAAGGTACATTTGTACTGTGTGCCAAGCGTGTACTGTACGTGTACTGTATACAGTACTGTATATGTTCCCCAAAGTTCTATGTTCAAGTAGTGGTACAGTGCAGTATTATGGCAGGAATAAAATAGCAATTTGGGTGCAGGAATCTTCTATACACAGTGTGTGCCAAGCGTGTTACAATCAGTACTGTATACAGTATATGTTCCCCAAAGTTCTATGTACAGTAGTGGTACAGTGCAGTATTATGGCAGGAATAAAATAGCAATTTGGGTGCAGGAATCTTCTATACACGATTCACTTTTTAACTTCACTTTTTTACTTGCAAAGTGCGCGGCTTCTACACAGTGAGCGGAAACCCCACCTCTTCCTGGTGCGCAGCAACATCTTCCTGGCGCGCGGCAACCTCTTCCTGAACCATAGAGACTGTTTCATGTGCGCAGGGGCGGGTTTTGTCCGTTCTCGCGAGTGTTCGTAAAGAGAGGGTCCGTAATAGCTATGTACGTACTCGCGAGTGTCCGTAAAGTGAAGGTCCGTAAAGCGGGGTATGCCTGTATTGCTATTGCAGTACTTCTAATGTATGTGGTTACGTAGTGTAGTCATACTGTTTATTATAGTCCATTCTTTTTTTAAACTATTTTGTATTTCACCCAGCTGATCTGATATACAATAAGATACGCATGAATATAGGATTGTAGTGTTATTGACAATACTCCCAGTGCATGCGCACAGTGTATACATTCACTACTACGGTTATATAGGACTTTTATTGTAACCTTGTATCTTAGATATGCTTATTTAATATGAAGTAATGACGCTTACATTAGCAATTACCATTCATTGAGCATATGATCTGACAACCTTAAGGTTAATAACAGTGTATCCAAGCACTTCCTATTTTTCAAGTTAATTATACAGCGTGTGTTTCATACTTACCAATTGAATCACATATACACACTATGCTCTAAATACTGAGATCTGATTATAAACCAATTACCATATCAAGCTTTATAAGACAATGTGAGTCTTCGTGATATTTTGAGGTTCAGTACTGGTCTATTTAAATTGTCCACGATTGAGGCACAGTAATAATATTTAATTACCAGTAGCACACTATGGCCTAGATTTAGAGTTCGGCGGTAAAAGGGCTGTTAACGCTCCGCGGGTTTTTTTCTGGCCGCACCATAAATTTAACTCTGGTATCGAGAGTTCAAACAAATGCTGCGTTAGGCTCCAAAAAAGGAGCGTAGAGCATTTTTACCGCAAATGCAACTCTCGATACCAGAGCTGCTTACGGACGCGGCCGGCATCAAAAACGTGCTCGTGCACGATTCTCCCATAGGAAACAATGGGGCTGTTTGAGCTGAAAAAAAACCTAACACCTGCAAAAAAGCAGCGTTCAGCTCCTAACGCAGCCCCATTGTTTCCTATGGGGAAACACTTCCTACGTCTGCACCTAACACTCTAACATGTACCCCGAGTCTAAACACCCCTAGCCTTACACTTATTAACCCCTAATCTGCCGCCCACGCTATCGCTGACCCCTGCATTACACTTTTAATCCCTAATCTGCCGCTCCGTAAAACGCCGCCACCTACGTTATCCCTATGTACCCCTAATCTGCTGCCCTAACATCGCCGACCCCTATGTTATATTTATTAACCCCTAATCTGCCCCCCACAACGTCGCCGACACCTACCTACACTTATTAACCCCTAATCTGCCGAGCGGACCTGAGCGCTACTATAATAAAGTTATTAACCCCTAATCCGCCTCACTAACCCTATCATAAATAGTATTAACCCCTAATCTGCCCTCCCTAACATCGCCGACACCTACCTTCAATTATTAACCCCTAAACTTCCGATCGGAGCTCACCGCTATTCTAATAAATGTATTAACCCCTAAAGCTAAGTCTAACCCTAACACTAACACCCCCCTAACTTAAATATAATTTTTATCTAACGAAATAAATTAACTCTTATTAAATAACTTATTCCTATTTAAAGCTAAATACTTACCTGTAAAATAAATCCTAATATAGCTACAATATAAATTATAATTATATTATAGCTATTTTAGGATTAATATTTATTTTACAGGCAACTTTGTAATTATTTTAACCAGGTACAATAGCTATTAAATAGTTAAGAACTATTTAATAGTTACCTAGTTAAAATAATAACAAATTTACCTGTAAAATAAATCCTAACCTAAGATATAATTAAACCTAACACTACCCTATCAATAAAATAATTAAATAAACTACCTACAATTACCTACAATTAACCTAACACTACACTATCAATAAATTAATTAAACACAATTGCTACAAATAAATACAATTAAATAAACTAGCTAAAGTACAAAAAATAAAAAAGAACTAAGTTACAGAAAATAAAAAAATATTTACAAACATAATAAAAATATTACAACAATTTTAAACTAATTACACCTACTCTAAGCCCCCTAATAAAATAACAAAGCCCCCCAAAATAAAAAATTCCCTACCCTATTCTAAATTAAAAAAGTTACAAGCTCTTTTACCTTACCAGCCCTGAACAGGGCCCTTTGCGGGGCATGCCCCAAGAATTTCAGCTCTTTTGCCTGTAAAAAAAAACATACAATAACCCCCCCCAACATTACAACCCACCACCCACATACCCCTAATCTAACCCAAACCCCCCTTAAATAAACCTAACACTAATACCCTGAAGATCTTCCTACCTTGTCTTCACCATCCAGGTATCACCGATCCGTCCTGGCTCCAAGATCTTCATCCAACCCAAGCGGGGGTTGGCGATCCATAATCCGGTGCTCCAAAGTCTTCCTCCTATCCGGCAAGAAGAGGACATCCGGACCGGCAAACATCTTCTCCAAGCGGCATCTTCGATCTTCTTCCATCCGGTGCGGAGCGGGTCCATCTTGAAGCAGGCGACGCGGGTCCATCCGATCAGCCAATAGAATGCGAGCTCAATCTGATTGGCTGATTGGATCGGCCAATCGGATTGAACTTGATTCTGATTGGCTGATTCCATCAGCCAATCAGAAAATTCCTACCTTAATTCCGATTGGCTGATAGAATCCTATCAGCCAATCGGAATTCGAGGGACGCCATCTTGGATGACGTCCCTTAAAGGAACCGTCATTAGTCGGGAGACATCGGAAGAAGAGGATGGATCCGCGTCGCCTGCTTCAAGATGGACCCGCTCCGCACCGGATGGAAGAAGATTGAAGATGCCGCTTGGAGAAGATGTTTGCCGGTCCGGATGTCCTCTTCTTGCCGGATAGGAGGAAGACTTTGGAGCACCGGATTATGGATCGCCAACCCCCGCTTGGGTTGGATGAAGATCTTGGAGCCAGGACGGATCGGTGATACCTGGATGGTGAAGACAAGGTAGGAAGATCTTCAGGGGCTTAGTGTTAGGTTTATTTAAGGGGGGTTTGGGTTAGATTAGGGGTATGTGGGTGGTGGGTTGTAATGTTGGGGGGGGGGTATTGTATGTTTTTTTTTACAGGCAAAAGAGCTGAAATTCTTGGGGCATGCCCCGCAAAGGGCCCTGTTCAGGGCTGGTAAGGTAAAAGAGCTTGTAACTTTTTTAATTTAGAATAGGGTAGGGAATTTTTTATTTTGGGGGGCTTTGTTATTTTATTAGGGGGCTTAGAGTAGGTGTAATTAGTTTAAAATTGTTGTAATATTTTTATTATGTTTGTAAATATTTTTTTATTTTCTGTAACTTAGTTCTTTTTTATTTTTTGTACTTTAGCTAGTTTATTTAATTGTATTTATTTGTAGCAATTGTGTTTAATTAATTTATTGATAGTGTAGTGTTAGGTTAATTGTAGGTAATTGTAGGTAGTTTATTTAATTATTTTATTGATAGGGTAGTGTTAGGTTTAATTATAACTTAG
The DNA here is from genome assembly GCF_027579735.1 of Bombina bombina. Classification (NCBI taxonomy): domain Eukaryota; kingdom Metazoa; phylum Chordata; class Amphibia; order Anura; family Bombinatoridae; genus Bombina; species Bombina bombina. The sequence continues at coordinate 289,556,608 of NC_069505.1, forward strand.
GTTAGGACTTATTTTACAGGTAAATTTGTTATTATTTTAACTCGGTAACTATTAAATAGTTCTTAACTATTTAATAGCTATTGTACCTGGTTAAAATAATTACAAAGTTGCCTGTAAAATAAATATTAATCCTAAAATAGCTATAATATAATTATAATTTATATTGTAGCTATATTAGGATTTATTTTACAGGTAAGTATTTAGCTTTAAATAGGAATAAGTTATTTAATAAGAGTTAATTTATTTCGTTAGATAAAAATTATATTTAACTTAGGGGGGTGTTAGTGTTAGGGTTAGACTTAGCTTTAGGGGTTAATCCATTTATTAGAATAGCGGTGAGCTCCGATTGGAAGTTTAGGGGTTAATAATTGAAGTTAGGTGTCGGCGATGTTAGGGAGGGCAGATTAGGGGTTAATACTATTTATGATAGGGTTAGTGAGGCGGATTAGGGGTTAATAACTTTATTATAGTAGCGCTCAGGTCCGCTCGGCAGATTAGGGGTTAATAAGTGTAGGCAGGTGTCGGCGACGTTGAGGGGGGCAGATTAGGGGTTAATAAATATAATATAGGGGTCGGCGATGTTAGGGGCAGCAGATTAGGGGTACATAGGGATAACGTAGGTGGCGGCGATTTGCGGTCGGAAGATTAGGGGTTTATTATTGTAAGTAGCTGGCGGCGACGTTGTGGGGGGCAGGTTAGGGGTGAATAAATATAATACAGGGGTCGGCGGGGTTAGGGGCAGCAGATTAGGGGTACATAAATATAACGTAGGTGGCGGTCGGCAGATTAGGGGTTAAAAATTTTAATCGAGTGGCGGCGGTGTGGGGGGACCTCGGTTTAGGGGTACATAGGTAGTTTATGGGTGTTAGTGTACTTTAGGGTACAGTAGTTAAGAGCTTTATAAACCGGCGTTAGCCAGAAAGCTCTTAACTCCTGCTATTTTCAGGCGGCTGGAATCTTGTCGTTAGAGCTCTAACGCTCACTGCAGAAACGACTCTAAATACCAGCGTTAGAAAGATCCCATTGAAAAGATAGGATACGCAAATGGCGTAGGGGGATCTGCGGTATGGAAAAGTCGCGGCTGAAAAGTGAGCGTTAGACCCTTTCCTGACTGACTCCAAATACCAGCGGGCGGCCAAAACCAGCGTTAGGAGCCTCTAACGCTGGTTTTGACGGCTACCGCCGAACTCTAAATCTAGGCCTATGATATGCCAATTACTTATATTCAAGCCTGAACACCCACACAAAGCTCAGGCAAGTGTCTATATCAGATCCACCGATAATGATACAGATTAGGGTTATAATAATGCCATACTGTATCATACAGTAAGTGAATGATAATCTCCAGACTCATACACTAACCTGTGATATATCTTTCAGATATAGAATTTTTCTGAGCCATCAGAATTGTGATTTATTTACACCTCAAGGCATATATCTGAGATTATTCGCTCTCTTAACCCTAGGGGTATCCTAACACTTGATATTTACTATTTAGGGTATTTTTGACATCCTTTTAACTACTCTACTTAGGGTAACATTAGCATCTTTATTGATAATCAGACTAAAAACAGGGTTCAGATTAAAATTACGGCCGGGGTGGAGATAGCATGACAAAAGACAAATATGCTACAAATTCAGCTCAAAGATCATATGTGCTCCAAATTATTTATTGTAGGCTAGGGTTTTTTATTTTGGGGGGGCTTTCTATTTTGATATGGCTATTAGATTAGGTGTAATTCTTTTTTATTTTTGATACTGTGGTTTTTTATTTTTTGTAACTTAGTGTTTTTTATTTTTTGTAACTTAGCGTTAAATAATTTGAGTAGGGTTTGGATTTTAAATATGTAATATAGTTAATTTAATTGGTAGTTTAATGTAATTGTAGTATAATAGTTAGGGTAGGTTAATTAATAGCTTAATATAGTTTAATGTAATTTTAGTATAATAGTTAGGGTAGGTTAATTAATAGTTTAATATAGTTTAATGTAATTTTAGTATAATAGTTAGGGTAGGTTAATTAATAGTTTAATATAGTTTAATTTAATTCTACAGATAAGTTTTCATTTATTATAAGATAGGGATGTTGTAATTTTAATGTAAAGTTAGCGAGTTGTTAGGTTAAGGGGTTAATAGCTTAATTTAGTTTATGGCGATGTGGGGGGCTGGCGGTTTAGGAGTTAATAGGTTTAGTAAGTGGTAGTTATGTGGGAGGCCAGGGGTTTAGGGGTTAATACATTTATTTAGTTGCGGTGGGTTCTGGGAGTGGCAGAATGAGGGTTAATACTTTTATTTAGTTGCGGTGGTGTCCGGGAGCGGCGGAATGAGGGTTAATACTTTTATTTTGTTGCGGTGGGGTCCGGGAGCAGCGGAATGTGGATTAATACTTTTATTTAGTTAAACATTTTAGTATAGTGGCGGTGTTTAGTGACAGGATATAAATAAAGTTTGTAAAAAGCTGAATAGCAGTGAGATCGATGACTGCTAGTTAACAACAGTCCGCTGCTCATCGCCCCGTACTTGGTGCGCGGCTTTTTGACGGCTTTTTTAATAAATATGGAGATCGTATTCAGGTCCGCGGCCACGATGTTAGGTGATGTTAGGCAAGCGTATTGGTGTTGTTGAATGCAAGAAAGTCAAAGGCTTGATAGATAGGCCTCTGTATCTGGGGGCTCCTCTATCACCAGTGAAATTGCGTTAAAAGTTTGTAGGTGGAAGTCCAGATTCAGCGCTCAGAGAAGGGAGAGATAGAAAATAGAAACAACTTATGGTGCAGTATATCAACACTTATCAAATGTGATGTGATATAAGTAAATCGAAACTTGCTCACCTATTGTGACCTCAAACATTTGAGGTATGGTTCACATTTACATGGGGGATGTAAATCTGTGGTAAAGATGGTTTCCTCTCATCAACCTCTTGGGGTATGGTAATTTTCTTGTAAAGATACACTTTTTATTTCTTTGAGTTTATGGGGTAGATTTATCATAGTGCGAGTGGACATGATACGATGTAGCGTATCATGTCCGCCGCACATCGATAAATGCAGACAGCATATGCTGTCGGCATTTATCATTGCACCAGCAATTCTTGTGAACTGCTGGTGCAATGCCGCCCCCTGCAGATTCGCAGCCAGGGTGTCAATCAACCAAATCATATTCGATCAGGTTGATTTCTGTCCATGGCCTCAGAGCAGGCGGACAAGTTATGAATCAGCGGTCTTTAGACCGCTGCTTCAAAACTTCTGTTTCCTGCGAGCCATACGGAGCTTGCTAAATCGGCCCCTAAAACAGAACCGTTTTTTTTTACTCAAAGCAACAATTGCAAACTTTAAAAATTTTCATCAGTTCTGTTTCCGGTTATCAAACAACCGTGACTTTAAAACTGGGTTGCATTGTGATATCCGGTATTAAATGGTCTGTTTGTTGCAGAGATCCAACCTGATGGTTTCTTTAATGTCACTGATTTCTTCACACTGTACCAAAATCCCTTGAGTAGTCTTATTTGTTCCGTTTTAGGACTCAAAAGATGATGCTGTAAAGATTATCTCCTGTTAGAATCTGCAATTTGCAAAGCAGCCTGTGAAAGTGAGTTCACTATTTTAGCTTCTTTGTTTGGTCCCGCCGGTCCGGAAGTGACGTCACAAGGGTAACAAACCCACGTGATTTATTCAGTAAAAGAACATTTATTTATTTTAAAAGGAAACAAAAGAAATATTCTATTTTAGATGGGACAACATATTCAAGAGCACAATGTCCATTTAGGGGCCAGACGGAGGCACTAAATAATACAGCAATGAGTCTTCAGCTATGTGTGTTGCCACACTGTACTTTGGGTTCAGAACCCAAACACTGAGCAAAGTCTACACATAATCAGCATATAGCAGATAGCAGAATATCATGTAACTTTACTAAACCTGAGATAATTAAGTTTATAAGTTAAAAAAACCTTTTCTGAAATTTACAATGTGCTGTACAAGACATTAGTAGCAATATTACATTTAGTACAGTATACAGTAATTCTCACTTAGCAAGGACTACATTAACCACTATTGCAGCCTCCTTGTTGCTAGTGGGCACAGAACAGGTGTACATCACAATCTGACAGCTCCTGCGCTCCTGTGCGTGTGATTTGTGTTTATTACAAATTACTTGATGGGGCTGCAGTACATGCTCTCACTGCCCACAGACGGTGCGCACACTGAGTGAGGCGTGACTGACGTCTCAAGGTAGATATTAGAAACTGCAAAATAAGGATTAATCACACAAAGAATGGTCTAGATGCTGGTTTGTAGCTGAAGATTTTTGACTATTTATTTAAAATGCACACTATATATAGATCTGTATTTAACCACTTGGGTGATATCATGACTGTCCATGAGGTGTGCGGCAAGTGGTTCCATTGTTTATTATATCTATGCATAAGCCATAAGAACCCACTTCAGTCATTGTCCTGATAATCAACTTCCATTTCTAAAACAATGTGCCGCTCACGTGAAAAAACTACTCTATTTTGCTGCACATGCTGCCATTGATATTATTTTGCTTGGGCATTTCATTTTTGACATTTTCCAGAGAAAAGAATTCTGGCAATGCCCAGAGCTGGAAATTTCTACTAGCCACAAGTCCTAGACAAGTAAAAAATTCCTATCGCTATTTAGCGCTCCCACTTGCGCCTTTGGGTTTTGCTGGTATTATGAGCTGAAAGTAAAAACCTAAGACGTGCAAAAAGTGGAACTTCAAATATCGTGACTGTATTAGCGTATTCTCCCATACGGCTAGATTTATTAAAAGGCAAGCGGAAATGATACGCTGTAGCGAATCATGTCCACTCGACCACGCTAAATGGTAAAATGCTTGTGCCATGCTGCCCCCTGATAACTGGTGGCACAGATACTACATGCACAGATACTAAGTGCACAGCAGATACTAATGTACAGATACTACATGCACAGATACTAAGTGTACAGCAGATACTAATGTACAGATACTATATGCACAGATACTAATGTACAGATACTATATGCACAGATACTACATGCACAGATACTAATGTACAGATACTATATGCACAGATACTACATGCACAGATACTAATGTACAGATACTACATGCACAGATACTAATGTACAGATACTACATGCACAGATACTAATGTACAGATACTATATGCACAGATATCATATGCACAGATACTATATGCACAGATACTAATGTACAGATTCTACATGCACAGATAGTAATGCACAGATACTAATGCACAGATACTAATGCACAGATACTAGTGCACAGATACTAATGCACAGATACTAGTGCACAGATACTACATGCACAGATACTAATGTACAGATACTACATGCACAGATACTACATGCACAGATACTAATGTACAGATACTACATGCACAGATACTAATGCACAGATACTTATGTACAGATACTACATGCACAGATACTACATGCACAGATACTAATGTACAGATACTAATGTACAGATACTACATGCACAGATACTAATGTACAGATACTAATGTACAGATACTACATACACAGATACTAATGTACAGATACTACATGCACATATACTAATGTACAGATACTAATGTACAGATACTACATGCACAGATACTAATGCACAGATACTAATGTACAGATACTAATGTACAGATACTACATACACAGATACTAATGTACAGATACTACATGCACAGATACTAATGTACAGATACTACATGCACAGATACTACATTCACAGATACTAATGTACAGATACTACATGCACAGATACTACATGCACATATACTAATGTACAGATACTAATGTACAGATACTACATACACAGATACTAATGTACAGGTACTACATGCACAGATACTAATGTACAGATACTAATGTACAGATACTACATACACAGATACTAATGTACAGATACTACATGCACAGATACTAATGCACAGATACTACATGCACTGATACTAATGTACAGATACTACATGCACATATACTATATGTACATATACTACATGCACAGATACTAATGTACAGATACTAATGTACAGATACTACATGCACAGATACTACATGCAAAGATACTACATGCACATATACTAAGTGCACAGCAGATACTAATGTACAGATACTACATGCACAGATACTCCCTGCACAGATGCTACCTGCACAGATACTACGTGCACAGATACTACGTGCACAGAAACTATGTGCACAGAAACTATGTGCACAGATACTACATGCACAGATACTACATGCATAGATACTAACGGCTAGATTAAAAGTTTTGCATTAGGCTTAAAAAGCAGCGTTAGCCGGTCCATATACTATGTATGTACATATACTACATGCACAGATACTAATGTACAGATACTAATGTACAGATACTACATGCACAGATACTACATGCACAGATACTACATGCACATATACTAAGTGCACAGCAGATACTAATGTACAGATACTACATGCACAGATACTAATGTACAGATACTACATGCACAGTTACTACATGCACAGATACTACATGCACAGATACTAATGTACAGATACTAATGTACAGATACTACATACACAGATACTAATGTACAGGTACTACATGCACAGATACTAATGTACAGATACTACATACACAGATACTAATGTACAGATACTACATGCACAGATACTAATGTACAGATACTACATGCACAGATACTAATGCACAGATACTACATGCACTGATACTAATGTACAGATACTACATGCACATATACTATATGTACATATACTACATGCACAGATACTAATGTACAGATACTAATGTACAGATACTACATGCACAGATACTACATGCACAGATACTACATGCACATATACTAAGTGCACAGCAGATACTAATGTACAGATACTACATGCACAGATACTCCCTGCACAGATGCTACCTGCACAGATACTACGTGCACAGATACTACGTGCACAGAAACTATGTGCACAGAAACTATGTGCACAGATACTACATGCACAGATACTACATGCATAGATACTAACGGCTAGATTAAAAGTTTTGCATTAGGCTTAAAAAGCAGCGTTAGCCGGTCCTAATGCTGCTTTTTAACTCCCGCTGGTATTACGAGCCTTGCAGGTACAGGTGTACTGCTCACTTTTTTGACCAGACTTGGAAATACCGCAAATCCACTTATGTAAATAGCGTATCCTTTTTTTTTAATGGGACTTGCATAGCGCCGGTATTACAAGTCTGCCAAAAAGTGAGCGGTACACCCTCTCCTGTCAAGACTGGTACCGCATATTAAAGTCTTTAGTTAAGAGTTTTACACTACAACGCAGTAGCATAAAACTCTTAACTAAAGTGCTAAAAAGTACACTAACACCCATAAACTACCTATTAACCCCTTAACCGCCGCACTCCCGCCTTGCAAACATTAGTTAAATATTATTAACCCCTAATCTGCTGTTCCTAACATCGCTTCCACCTACCTACATTTATTAACTCCTAATCTGCCACCGCCAACGTCGACGCCACTATATTAAAGTTATTAACCCCTAAATCTAAGTCTAACCCTAACCCTAACACCCCATAACTTAAATATAATTAAAATAAATCTAACTAAAAAATCCTATCATTAACTAAATTATTCCTATTTAAAACTAAATACTTAAAAAAACTAAATAGTTAAATACAAAAGTACCTGTAAAATAAAACCTTACCTAAGTTACAATTACACCTAACACTACACTATAATTAAATAAATTAACTAAATTAAATAAAATTAAATAAATTACATACAATTACCTAAATTAAATTAAATTAGCTAAAGTACAAAAACAAACAAACACTAAATTACAGAAAATAATAAACAAATTACAGAAATTTAAACTAATTACACCTAATCTAATAGCCCTATTAAAATAAAAAAGCCCCCCCCCCCCAAAAATAAAAAAACCCTAGCCTAAACTAAACTACCAATAGCCCTTAAAGGGACACTGAACCCAAATTTTTTCTTTTGTGATTCAGATAAAGCATGCAATTTTAAGCAACTTTCTAATTTACTCCTATTATCATTTTTTCTTCGTTCTCTTGCTATCTTTATTTAAAAAAGAAGACATCTAAGCTTTTTTTGGTTCAGTACGGTGGACAGCACTTTTTTATTGGTGGATGAATTTATCCACCAATCAGCAAATCTGGGCCGGCATCTAAACTTACATTCTTGCATTTCAAATAAAGATAACAAGAGAATGAAGAAAATTTGATAATAGGAGTAAATTAGAAATTTGCTTAAAATTTCATGCTCTATCTGAATCATGAAAGAAAAAAATTTGGGTTCAGTGTCCCTTTAACCCCTTAATGACCACAGCACTTTTCCATTTTCTGTCCGTTTGGGACCAAGGCTATTTTTACATTTCTGCGGTGTTTGTGTTTAGCTGTAATTTTCCTCTTACTCATTTACTGTACCCACACATATTATATACCGTTTTTCTCGCCATTAAATGGACTTTCTAAAGATACCATTATTTTCATCATATCTTATCATTTACTATAAAAAAAAATATAAAATATGAGGAAAAAATTGAAAAAAACACACTTTTTCTAACTATGACCCCCAAAATCTGTTACACATCTACAACTACCAAAAAACACCCATGCTAAATAGTTTCTAAATTTTGTCCTGAGTTTAGAAATACCCAATGTTTACATGTTCTTTGCTTTTTTTGTAAGTTATAGGGCCATAAATACAATTAGTACTTTGCTATTTCCAAACCATTATTTTTCAAAATTAGCGCTAGTTACATTAGAACACTAATATCTTTCAGGAATCTCTGAATATCCATTGACATGTATATATTTTTTTTTAGTAGACATCCCAAAGTATTCATCTAGGCCCATTTTGGTATATTTCATGCCACCATTTCACCGCCAAATGCGATTAAATACAAAAAATCGTTCACTTTTTTACAATTTTTTTCACAAACTTTTGGTTTCTCACTGAAATTATTTACAAACAGCTTGTGTAATTATGGCTTAAATGGTTGTAAATTCTTCTCTGGGATCCCCTTTGTTCAGAAATAGCAGACATATATGGCTTTGGCGTTGCTTTTTAGTAATTAGAAGGCTGCTAAATGCCACTGCGCACTACACGTGTATTATGCCCAGCAGTGAAGGGGTTAATTATGGAGCATGTAGGGAGCCTTTAGGGATAATTTTAGCTTTAGTGTAGTGTAGTAGACAACCCCTAGTATTGATCTAGGCCAATTTTGGTATATTTCATGCCACCATTTCACCGCCAAATGCGATCAAATTAAAAAAAACTTTAAATTTTTCACAATTTTAGGTTTCTCACTGAAATCATTTACAAACAGCTTGTGCAATTATGGCACAAATGGTTGTAAATGCTTCTCTGGGATCCCCTTTGTTCAGAAATAGCAGACATATATGACTTTGGCGTTGCTTTTTGGTAATTAGAAGGCCGCCAAATGCCGCTGCATTTCACACGTGTATTATGGCTAGCAGTGAAGGGGTTAATTATGTAGCTTGTAGGGAGCTTGCAGGGTTAATTTTAGCTTTAGTGTAGAGCTCAGCCTCCCACCTGAAACATGAGACCCCCTGATCCCTCCCAAACAGCTCTCTTCCCTCCCCCACCCCACAATTGTCCCCGCCATCTTAAGTACTGGCAGAAACTCTGCCAGTACTAAAATAAAAGCTATATTTGGGCTTTATTTGTGTTTTTTTTAGCATATTTACATATGCTGCTGTGTAGGATCCCCCCTTAGCTCCCAGCCTCACTGATCCCCCACCAAACTGCTCTCTAACCCTCCCCCTCTGCCTTAATGGGCGCCATCTTGGGTACTGGCAGCTGTCTGCCAGTACCCAGTGTAGTCAAAAAAATGTGCCTTTTTATTTTTTTAAATGATTTTTTCTGTAGTGTAGCTTCCCCCCCCCCCCCAAGATCAACCCCCCACCCCTTTCATGTCCCTTAGCTGTTTATTAACAGCTTTAAAAACTTTATTTTTTTTACTTCTCCCAGTTTATTTTTCTGTAGTGCAGCGGTTCCCTCCCGCTCCCGCCCCGTGCACGCGCCCGCCGCCCCCGTGCACGCGCGCGCTCCCGTGCGCGCTCCCGCCCCTCCCGCCCCCGATCCCGCCCCCCTCCACTCCATTCGGCACATCGATGGCCGACCACCCGCCTCCCAGACTTGCTCCCACCCACCAACGATACCGGCCACCGATGTCCGGTGCAGAGAGGGCCACAGAGTGGCTCTCTCTGCATCGGATGGCCAAGGGGGGTTATTGCAGGATGCCTCGATATCGAGGCATCACTGCAATAACCGGAAAGCAGCTGGAAGCGTGCAGGATCGCTTCCAGCTGCTTTCCAGACCAAGGACGTACGCCACACGTCCTCGGTCATTAACTGTCTTTTTTTTGAGGACGTGTGGCGTACGTCCTTGGTCATTAAGGGGTTAAAAGGGCCTTTTGTGGGGCATTGCCCCAAAGTAATCAGCTCTTTTACCTGTAAAAAAAAATACAAACAACCCCCCCAACAGTAAAACCCACCACCCACACAACCAACCCCCCAAATAAAAACCTATCTAAAAAAACCTAAGCTCCCCATTGCCCTGAAAAGGGCATTTGGATGGGCATTGCCCTTAAAAGGGCAGTTAGCTCTTTTGCTGCCCAAAGTCCCTAACCTAAAAATAAAACCAACCAATACACCCTTAAAAAAACCTAACACTAACCCCCTGAAGATCGACTTACCTGGAGACGTCTTCATCCAAGCCGGGCAGAAGTGGTCCTCCAGATGGGCAGAAGTCTTCTTTAAGTGACGTCATCCAAGATGGCGTCTCTTAGATTCCAATTGGCTGATAGAATTCTATCAGCCAATCGGAATTAAGGTAGAAAAAATCCTATTGGCTGATGCAATCAGCCAATAGGATTGAGCTCGCATTCTATTGGCTGATTGGAACAGCCAATAGAATGCAAGCTCAATCCTATTGGCTGATTGGATCAGCCAATAGGGTTGAACTTCAATCCTATTGGCTGATTGGATCAGCCAATAAGATTTTTTCTACCTTAATTCTGATTGGCTGATAGAATTCTATTAGCCAATCAGAATCTAAGGGACGCCATCTTGGATGACATCACTTAAAGGTACCTTCATTCTGTGTTAGTCGTCGGATGAAGAGGATGCTCCGCGTCGGATATCTTGAAGATGGACCCGCTCCGCGGGATGGATGAAGATAGAAGATGCCGCCTGGATGAAGACTTCTGCCCGTCTGGAGGACCACTTCTGCCCGGCTTGGATGAAGACTTCTGCCCGCCTGGAGGACCACTTTGCCCGGCTTGGATGAAGACGTCTCCCGGTAAGTCGATCTTCAGGGGGTTAGTGTTAGGTATTTTTAAGGGTGTATTGGGCGAGTTTTATTATTAAGTTAGGGACTTTGGGCGGCAAAGAGTTAACTGCCCTTTTAAGGGAAATGCTCATTCAAATGCTCTTTTCAGGGCAATGGGGAGCTTAGGTTTTTTTAGATAGGTTTTTATTTGGGGGGTTGGTTGTGTGGGTGATGGGTTTTACTGTTGGGGGGGTTGTTTGTATTTTTTTTTTACAGGTAAAAGAGCTGATTACTTTGGGGCAATGCCCCGCAAAAGGCCCTGTTAAGGCCTATTGGTAGTTTCGTTTAGGCTAGGGTTTTTTTTATTTTGGGGGGGCTTTTTTATTTTAATAGGGCTATTAGATTAGACTGACCATGTCGGCGGGATCAGACTGATATACTACAGGAAAGTTTTCCTCTGTAAAAAGCACAATTGGGCAGAAAGAAGCTACTACCAGGTGGCAACCGGGCCATAGAACAAGCTATTGATGCTGCTGTTCGTTCCTGGCAGACTGCTTCTCATTCTGTTTTGCATATGTAAATATGACCCTGGGGATAGTCTCCCTATGGGTGATGTGGGAAACCAGATGTGGACTCCTTGCCCAATGTGCTTAGAGGGATATGGCTGCACCTCACTGACGAAGCCCAAAGGAGGCCGAAACGATCGTCTGGGGTTGTCATGTTCCTTGTTCAGAGGAGAATTGCCTGGTATTTCAGGGCTGGACTGACCATGTCGGCGGGATCAGACTGATATACTACAGGAAAGTTTTCCTCTGTAAAAAGCACAATTGGGCAGAAAGAAGCTACTACCAGGTAGCAACCGGGCCATAGAACAAGCTATTGATGCTGCTGTTCGTTCCTGGCAGACTGCTTCTCATTCTGTTTTGCATATGTAAATATGACCTTGGGGATAGTCTCCCTATGGGTGATGTGGGAAACCAGATGTGGACTCCTTGCCCAATGTGCTTAGAGGGATATGGCTGCACCTCACTGACGAGGCCCAAAGGAGGCCGAAACGATCGTCTGGGGTTGTCATGTTCCTTGTTCAGAGGAGAATTGCCTGGTATTTCAGGCCTGGACTGACCATGTTGGCGGGATCAGACTGATATACTACAGGAAAGTTTTCCTCTGTAAAAAGCACAATTGGGCAGAAAGAAGCTACTACCAGGTAGCAACCGGGCCATAGAACAAGCTATTGATGCTGCTGTTCGTTCCTGGCAGACTGCTTCTCATTCTGTTTTGCATATGTAAATGTTTATTATTTTCTGTAATTTAGTGTTTGTTTTTTTTGTACTTTAGCTAATTTAATTTAATTTAGGTAATTGTAGGTAATTTATTTAATTGTATTTAATTTAGTTAATTTATTTAATTATAGTGTAGTGTTAGGTGTAATTGTAACTTAGGTTAGGTTTAATTTTACAGGTACTTTTGTCTTTATTTTAACTAGGTAGTTATTAAATAGTTAATAACTATGTAATAACTATTCTACCTAGTTAAAATAAATACAAACTTGCCTGTAAAATAAAAATAAACCCTAAGCTAGATACAATGTAACTATTAGTTATATTGTAGCTAGCTTAGGGTTTATTTTACAGGTAAGTATTTAGTTTTAAATAGGAATAATTTAGTTAATGATAGGAATATTTATTTCGATTTATTTAAATTATATTTAAGTTATGGGGTGTTAGGTTTAGGGTTAGACTTAGGTTTAGGGGTTAATAACTTTAATATAGTGATAGCGACGTTGGGGGTGGCAGATTAGGGGTTAATAAGTGTAGGCAGGTGGCGGCGACATTGGGGGCGGCAGAGTAGGGGTTACTAAATATAATGTAGGTGGCGGCAATGTTGGGGGCAGCAGATTAGGGGTTAATAAGTATAATGTAGGTGGCGGCGGTGTCCGGAGCGGCAGATTAGAGGTTAATGATTATAATTTAGGTGTCGGCGATGTTGGGGGCGGCAGAATAAGGGTTAATAAGTGTAAGATTAGGGGTGTTTAGACTCGGGGTTCATGTTAGGGTGTTAGGTGTAGACATAAATTTTATTTCCCCATAGGAATCAATGGGGCTGCATTAAGGAGTTTTACGCTGCTTTTTTGCAGGTGTTAGACTTTTTTTCAGCCGGCTCTCCCCTTTGATTCCTATGGGGAAATCGTGCAAGAGCACGTTATACCAGTTCACCGCTGACATAAGCAGCGCTGGTATTGGAGTGCGTTAATGAACAAAATTTTGCTCTACGCTCACTTCTTGTCTTTTAACGACGGGTTTCTGAAAACTCCTAATACTAGCGCTGTAGGTAAGTGAGAGGTGAGGGAAAACTGCTCGTTAGCACCGCACAGCCTCTAACGCAAAACTCGTAATCTGGGCCTATGTACATACATTTGTGGAAGTGATGAGTGAGATAATCTTGGTGCATTAGTGTCATGAACCAAGCCTCCAGACTAAAAAGAAAAAGAAAAGGTCTGGGAGGCATTCTGCTTGAAGGGGCTCTGTGCTTACTACTTTGTTTGCTTGTATGTTGAGCCACAGACAGTTCTAGCAGTTTAGGAGTTTCAAATGCAATATCATGCAACTTAAAAGATCTGTTAAATGAGTATTTGTCTTAATTGTAATTACACCTGTGCAAAACACAGGTGCTCTCAATTTGGATTTACTCAGAACCAATCCTGTGCAAAAACTCCCTATTTAGGGCTGGCTGTTAGGCTTCACATTGTCTTCACAAGCCAGAACCTGTTTCCTGTACTTATTATTTGGAGGTAGACTTCACCTTTGCACCTGTTTAAATGTTTGTTTTCTGCCTTATTACAAGGAGAAAGACCTATTTATCAAGCTTCTTTAGGCTCGCCAGAAAACACAAGTTATGAAGCAGCGGTCTAAAGACTGATGCTCAATAACCTGTCCACCTGCTCTGAGGCCGCGGACAGCAATCAACTCGATCAGATACGATCGGGTTGCTTGACACCCCCTGCTAGCGGCCGTTTGGGCGCGAATCTGCAGGGGGCGGCATTGCACCTGCAGTTCACCAGAACTGCTTGTGCAATGCTGAATGCGGAGAGCATATGCTGTCCGCATTCAGCGATGTCTGTCGGACATGATCCGCTGATCAGATCATGTCAGACAGACATTTGATAAATAGGCTCCAGTACCTTTAAACATGTTACCTGTTTACAAGGTTGTTTCCTGCTTTGTGTAAATCCTGCACTTCAGTTATTACCAGGAGAAAGACTTTAGCTTTAAACCTGCTACCTGTTTGCAAGTTTATTTCCTGCTTTGTGCAAATCCTGCACTTCAGTTATTACCAGGAGAAAGACTTTCCTTTTGAATCTGCATCTCTGCTTACTTGTTGGTTCCTATCCACTCCTGGTGTATGTGGACATAACATACCTGAATAGTATATATTTAAAATACCCTGCAAGTATTTGCTCAAATTTATTTAAATAAATCTGTTATTTTTTCAATCTATATAGCTTCTACTAATCTTCATTTAAAGCAACTGTTCCAGACAATGAGGCTCTCAAAACATATAATGACACAGAACATGACAATTAGATTCAACAGTATTAGAAAAAGAGACAGCACAGGAAATAACGGTTGTATTTATGCTTTTTGTTATTATTGGTTCACTTTTTTATTTGTTATATTTTAGAGCATTTTATTAAAGTCTCTTAAAAATTATTGCTCTTTCTAAATCATGCAAGTTTAATTTGGGCTTTCATAGCACATTTGTTACATAGGAGGGGAAGATGTAGTGCTTTGCACCCTCCGTGATTCTGAACTCTGCATAGGATTATGCAGTGCGGTGCACTCTTAGTGGTCCGAGACATTCCATTGGAGTATTTCAGTGCTGTGCTCTCTTTGTAGTCCTGAACTCTCCATAGGATCATGCAGTGCTGTGCGCTCTCCATGGTTCTGAACTCTCCATAGGAATATGCGGTGCTGTGCGCTTAACATGATCCTGAACTCTCCAAAGGCTTATGCAGTGCTGTGCACTCTCCATGGTTCTGAACTCTCCATAAGAATATGCAGTGCTGTGCGCTCTCCATGGTCCTGAACTCTCCATAGGATTTCAGTGCAGTACGCTCTCCTTGGTGCTAAACTCTCTATAGGATTATGTAGTGCTGTGCGCTCTCCATGATCCTGAACTCTCCATAGGCTTATGTAGTGCTGTGCGCTCTCCATGGTTCTGAACTCTCCATAGGCTAATGTAGTGCTGTGCGCTCTCCATGGTCCTGAACTCTCCATAGGATTTCAGTGCAGTACGCTCTCCTTGGTGCTAAACTCTCTATAGGATTATGTAGTGCTGTGCGCTCTCCATGATTCTGAACTCTCCATAGGATTTCAGTGCAGTATGCTCTCCTTGGTGCTAAACTCTCTATAGGATTATGTAGTGCTGTGCGCTCTCCATGGTTCTGAACTCTCCATAGGAATATGCAGTGCTGTGCGCTCACCATGGTCCTGAACTCTCCATAGGCTTATGTAGTGCTGTGCGCTCTCCATGGTTCTGAACTCTCCATAGGAATATGCAGTGCTGTGCGCTCACCATGATCCTGAACTCTCCATAGGCTTATGTAGTGCTGTGCGCTCTCCATGGTTCTGAACTCTCCATAGGAATATGCAGTGCTGTGCGCTCACCATGGTCCTGAACTATCCATAGGCTTATGTAGTGCTGTGCGCTCTCCATGGTTCTGAACTCTCCATAGGAATATGCAGTGCTGTGCGCTCACCATGGTCCTGAACTCTCCATAGGCTTATGTAGTGCTGTGCGGTCTCCATGGTTCTGAACTCTCCATAGGAATATGCAGTGCTGTGCACTTTCTCTGGTTATTCAGTGCTGTGCACTCTCTGTGGTCCTGAACTCTCCATAGGAGGATCCAGAGCTGTGTACTCTCCGTGGTCCTCAAGTCTCCATTCCTCTAAGTAATATTTCTTCTTATTCAGCTTGAGGGGGAATTCTCTTTCACATTAAAAATGTATCACATAATTTATTTACACATACTTTTGAACCCTTTAGCTGTTAAGCCATTTCAGCCCTGTGCTGATCTGTTTTTGAGTTTTTAAAAGCTACTCACATTTAAGCCTTACTGTAGGCCATTTTTCAGTAATAAACCCACAGATATTATATATTGTTTTTATTTAGCACATGTAAGCAGATTCAAACTGAAACACTATTTATGTATATGACATGTGAGACTTCTACAGCAAAATATGTGAAAAACAAATATTTTTATTAAAATTTAATTAAACAAGGTTGTAAACAAATACATTTGTCTGTGTGTGTGTTTTTTCTAAACTCCCTATGTAAAAGAAGGAGTTAACTTCATATAAATTAGGGCCTTTAATGTAAAGTTTATATAACTTTGATGTGCACATAGGGTCTCCCATGAGCTTATACTCAAATAAATGCACATTCATTCACCACAGTGATCACTTGGCTATTAAAACTTAAATAGGGGCTTTGTTTTAAAAAAGGGCTTATGGGCTTTCTAAAAAGGGGTCCTGAGGGTCTTTAGGCATTTTGTATGACCTGTTATAATATAATTAAATGTCCTTGTATGTGTGGAGGGGTACAATGAGCCACTACATGGGCCAATGAAACTAGCAATACAACTAAGGGGGATGGTTTTTTAAATATGCTCCAAGATAACTTCATGTCCCAATTAATGAAGGAGCCAACTACAAATACTGCTGGATTTAGTGCTATCAAATAATACATAAATAATATCAAACATAGAAGTCAAAGAACATTTGGGTAGAAGTGATAATAACACAGTCACATTTGAAATCACTTTCCACAAGCAGTGTTACAAGGGTTAAACCAAGGCTATTAATTTTAAGAAAGCAAAACTCAATGATATAAGGACATAATTATGCAGCATGCATTGGGACAAGTTATTCTCAAACACAGATGGTAAATGGAAAATATTTAAAACTTTGGTAGGATCTACCCCTTTATATTTTAACTGCATGTTTTGTTTTTGTTTTTATAAAGGGGTTGGGGTAGATACAGATGACAATTTATTAGACCATAAGTGACCAATATACACTTACATTTGTTTATTTTGCTGTATAAACAAATGATGTGAAAATGTAGCACAGATAAAATGTGTTTGCACAAAGATTCATTTGTAAAGCTTCCAACTTACAAGGTTCTTTTCTATAATTCCACCCCCTGACAATAATATAATGACAATCATGACACCTAGTCTAATACTAAAGCCAACATGTCTGAGAACTCACCCAAGATTATTCCCTGCAACTATCTCTCATCTGAACTAACAGTCTCTGTTGTGGGTGACTTGAAGGAAGCATGGTTTATTTTGAGAATGGGCCTGACCTTTATAATTTAAATTATATGAAAACTAAACCAGCCAATAGTCTATCGGCTAGATTACGAGTTGTGTGTTAGGGTAAAAAAGCAGCATTAACAGGTCCTAACGCTGCTTTTTTACGCTCGCTGCTATTACGAGTCTTGCAGGTTTAGGGTCACCGCACACTTCTTTGGCCTTACCGCAAAACGACTTACTTCTTAAAGTCTTTTTTCTATGGGACTTCCATAGCGCCGGTATTTCGAGTCTGTCCTGGGAGGCCAAAAAGTGAGTGGTACACCCTCTACCTCCAAGAGTCCTAACGCATTTAAAAGTCAGTAGTTAAGAGTTTTATGGTACAACGCCGTAACATAAAACTCATAATTAAAGTGCTAAAAAGTACACTAACACCCATAAACTACCTATTAACCCTTAACTGAGGCCCTCTCACATTGCAAACACTAAAATACGTTTTTTAACCCTTAATCTGCCGCTCCGGACACCACCGCCACCTTCATTATTTTTATGAACCCCTAATCTGCTGCCCCCAACATCGCCGACACCTACATTATATTTATTAACCCCTAATCTGCCGCCCCCAATGTCGCTGCAACCTACCTACACTTATTAACCCCTAATCTGCCGTCCCCTACATCGCCACTATAATAAACATATAAACCCCTAAACCGCCACTCTCCCGCCTTGCAAAAATGAGTTAAATATTATTAACCTCTAATCTGCCGTCCCTAACATCGCCGCCACCTACCTACACTTATTAACCCCTAATCTGCTGCCCGCAACTTTGCCGTCACTATACTAAATGTAGTAACCCCTAAACCTAAGTCTAACCCTAACCCTAACACCCCCTAACTTAAATATAATTAAAATAAATCTAACTAAAAATTCCTATCATTAACTAAATTATTCCTATTTAAAACTAAATACTTACCTATAAAATAAACCCTAAGCTAGCTACAATATAACTAATAGTTACATTGTAGCTATCTTAGGGTTTATTTTTATTTTTCAGACAAGTTTGTATTTATTTTAACTAGGTACAATAGTTATTAAATAGTTATTAACTATTTAATAACTACCTAGCTAAAATAAATACAAAAGTGCCTGTAAAATAAAACCTAACCTAAGTTACAATAACACCTAACACTACGCTATAATTAAATAAATTAACTAATTAACAACAATTAAATGCATTAAATTAAATTAGCTAAAGTACAAAAACAAACACTAAATTACAGAAAAAAATAAACAAATTACAAGATATTTAAACTATTTACACCTAATCTAATAGCCCTATCAAAATAAAAAAAGCCCCCCCCCAAAATAAAAAAAACCCTAGCCTAAACTAAACTATCAATAGCCCTTAAAAGGGCATTTTGCGGGGCATTGCCCCAAAGTAATCAGCTCTTTTACCTGTAAAAAAAATACAAACAACCCCTCAACAGTAAAACCCACCACCCACACAACCAACCCCCCAAATAAAATACTATCTAAAAAAACCTAAGCTCCCCATTGTCCTGAAAAAGGCATTTGGATAGGCATTGCCCTTAAAAGGGTAGTTAGCTCTTTTGCAGGCCCAAACCCTAACCTAAAAATAAAACCCACCCAATACACCCTTAAAAAAAACCTAACACTAACCCCCTGAAGATCGACTTACAGTTCTGAAGACCGGACATCCATCCTCAAGGAAGCGGCAGAAGTCTTCATCCAACCGGGCCGAAGTCCTCAACAAAGCCCGGAGAAGTCTTCATGCAAGCCAGGTGAAGTGGTCCTCCAGATGGGCAGAAGTCTTCATCCAGAAGGCATCTTCTATCTTCATCCATCCGACGCGGAGCAGGTCCATCTTCAAGACATCCGACGCGGAGCATCCTCTTCATCCGACGACTACCCGACTAATGACGGTTACTTTAAGTGACGTCATCCAAGATGGCGTCCCTTAGCTTCCGATTGGCTGATAGAATTCTATCAGCCAATCGGAATTAAGGTAGAAAAAATCCTATTGGCTGACGCAATCAGCCAATAGGATTGAAGTTCAATCCTATTGATTGATCCAATCAGCAAATAGGATTGAGCTTGCATTCTATTGGCTGTTCCAATTCTATCAGCCAATCGGAATCTAAGGGATGCCATCTTAGATGACATCACTTAAAGGAACCTTCATTCATCGGGTAGTCGTTGGATGAAGAGGATGCTCTGCATCGGATGTCTTCAAGATGGACCCGCTCCGCGCCGAATAAATGAAGATAGAAGATGCCGTCTGGATGAAGACTTCTGCCCCGTCTGGAGGACCACTTCGCCCGGCTTGGATGAAGACTTCTCTCGGCTTCGTTGAGGACTTCGGCCCGGTTGGATGAAGATTTCTGCCGCTTCCTTGAGGATGGATGTCCGGTCTTCAGAACTGTAAGTCGATCTTCAGGGGGTTAGTGTTAGGATTTTTTAAGGGTGTATTGGGTAGGGTTTTATTTTTAGGTTAGGGTTTGGGCCGCAAAAGAGCTAACTGCCCTTTTAAGGGCAATGCCCATCCAAATGCCCTTTTTAGGGCAATGGGGAACTTAGGTTTTTTTAGATAGTATTTTATTAGTGGGGTTGGTTGTGTGGGTGGTGGGTTTTACTGTTGGGAGGGTTGTTTGTATTTTTTTTTTACAGGTAAAAGAGCTGATTACTTTGGGGCAATGCCCCACAAAAGGCCCTTTTAAGGGCTATTGATAGTTTAGTTTAGGCTAGAGTTTTTTTATTTTGGGGGGGCTTTTTTATTTTGATAGGGCTATTAGATTAGTTGTAATTAGTTTAAATATCTTGGAATTTGTTTATTATTTACTGTAATTGATTGGGTTTTTTTGTACTTTAGCTCATTTAATTTATTTAATTGTTGTTAATTTAGTTAGTTTATTTAATTATAGTGTAGTGTTAGGTGTTATTGTAACTTAGGTTAGGTTTTATTTTACAGGTACTTTTGTATTTATTTTAGCTAGGTAGTTATTAAATAGTAATAACTATTTAATAGCTATTGTACCTAGATTAAAATAAATACAAACTTGCCTGTAAAATAAAAATAAACCCTAAGATAGCTACAATGTAGCTATTAGTTATATTGTAGGTATCTTAGGATTTATTTTATAGGTAAGTATTTAGTTTTAAATAGGAATAATTTAGTTAATGATAGGAATTTTTAGTTAGATTTATTTTAATTATATTTAAGTTAGGGGGTGTTAGGTTTAGGGTTAGACTTAGGTTTAGGAGTACATTTAGTATAGTGGCGGCGATGTTGGGGGCGGCAGATTAGGGGTTAATAAGTGTAGGTAGGTGGCAGCGATGTTAGGGATAGCAGATTAGGGGTTAATAATATTTAACTAATGTTTGTGAGGCAGGAGTGCGGCGGTTTAGGGGTTAATATGTTTATTATAGTGACGGCGACGTTGGGGGCAGCAGATTAGGGGTTAATAAATGTAGGTAGGTTGCGGCGACATTGGGGGCAGCAGATTAGGGGTTAATAAATATAATGTAGGTGTCGGCGATGTTGGGGGCAGCAGATTAGGTGTTCATAAGTATAATGTAGGTGGCGGCGGTGTCCAGAGCGGCAGATTAGGGGTTAATAAATATAATGTAGGTGGCGGCGATGTCGGGGGAGGCAGATTAGGGGTTAATAAGTGTAAGATTAGGGGTGTTTAGACATAACTTTTATTTCCCCATAGGAATCAATGGGGCTGCGTTACTGAACTTTACTCTGCTTTTTAGCAGGTGTTAGACTTTTTCTTAGCCGGCTCTTCCCGTTGATTCCTATGGGGAAATCGTGCACGAGCACGTACGACCAGCTCACCACTGACTTACGCAGCGCTGGTATTGGAGTGCGGTAAGGAGTAAAATTTTGCTCAACGCTCACTTCTTGCCTTTTAACGCTGGGTTTGTAAAAACCCGTAATATAAGCGCTGTAGGTAAGTGAGCAGTGAGAGAAAACTGCTTGTTAGCACTACACAGCTCAAAACGAAAAACTCGTAATCTAGCCGTATGTAATTACAGCAACAAAAAATACTAAGTTACAAAAAATAACAAACACTAAATAGCAAAAAATAAAAAAACGAAATTATCCAAAATAAAAAAGAATTACACCTAATCTAATAGCCCTATCAAAATAAAAAAGCCCACCCAAAGTGAAAAAACCCTAGCCCACACTAAACTACCAATGGCCCTTAAAAGGCCTTTTGTGGGGTATTGCCCCAAAGATATCAGCTCTTTAACCTGTAAAAAAAAGCACAAAGACCCCCCAACAGTAAAACCCACCACCCAACCAACCCCCCAAAATAAAAATCCTAATTCTAAAAAAACCTAAGATACTCATTGCCCTGAAAAGGGCATTTAGCTCTTTTACTGCTCAGACCCTAAACTAAAAAAAAAACAACCAAAAAAACCCATAAAAAAGCCTAACACTAACCCCTTGGAGATCAACTTACAGTTTTTGAAGTCCCACTTGAACGATCTTCATTCCTGAGTTGAAGTCCTGATCCAAGAGGCGAGAAGTCTTCATCCAGGCGGCCTCTTCAATCTTCATCCAGGCGGCATCTTATATCTTGATCCCAGAGACATCTGGCACGGAGCATCCTCTTCATACGGTCGCCGCCGTACAATGAATCTTCAATGCAAGGGACACGATTAAAGATGGCGTCCCTTGAATTCCTATTGGCTGAAAATTCAAATCAGCCAATAGAATTCAAGCAGCTCTCATTCTATTGGCTAATTTGAATGCAAGGGACGCCATCTTGAATCGCGTCCGTTGCATTGACGATTCAGTGTACGGCGGCGACCATATGAAGAGGATGCTTTGCGCCGGATGTCTTCAGGATGGACCCACTCCGTGCCCTTGGTATCAAGATAGAAGATGCGGCCTGGATGAAGTTTGAAGAGGCCGTCTGGATGAAGAATTCTCGCCCCTTGGATCAGGACTTTGCCGCTGGGATGAAGATTGAAGAGGCCATCTGGATGAAGACTTCTCGCCGCCTGGATCAGGACTTCAACTCCGGGATGAAGATCGTTCAAGCGGGACTTCAAAAACTGTAAGTGGATCATCAGGGGGTTAGTGTTAGGCTTTTTTAAGGGATTTATGAGTGGGTTTTTTTTAGTTTAGGGTCTGGGCAGTAAAAGAGCTAAATGCCCTTTTAAAGACAATGTCCATACAAATTCCATTTTCAGGGCAATGGATAGCTTAGGTTTTTTATATAGTTTTATTTATTTCGTGGTTGGGGGGTGGGGGTTTGTTATGTTAGTGGGGGGTTGAAATTTTTTTCACTAAAAGAGCTGATATCTTTTTGGCAATGCCCTACAAAAGGCCCTTTTAAGGGCCATTGGTAGTTTATTTTAGATTAGGTTTTTTATTTATGGGTGTTTTTTTATGGGTATTAGAATAGGAATAATTGTTTTATTTTTGATAATTTGTTTGTTATTTTGTGTAATGTATATATGTAGGGGGTGTGTTTTTTGTTTTTGGCAAAAGAGCTTTTTAATTTAAGGCAATGCCCTACAAAAGGCCCTTTTAAGGGCCCCCAAAAGGCCCTTTTAAGGGCCCTTGGTAGTTTGGAGGGTGGGGGTTTGTATAGTGTTAGGGGGTGTTTGTATTTTTTTGGAGCAAAAGAGCTGTTTAACTCAGGGCAATGCCCTACAAAAGGCCCTTTTAAGGGTCCCCTAAAAGGCCCTTTTAAGGTCCCTTGGTAGTTTATTCTAGATTAGGCTTTTTTATTTTTTGTAATGGTAGGTTTTTTATTTTTTGTAATGTTAGGTTTTAGTGTAAGGCAGGTTAGGTTTTATTTCACAGGTAAGTTTGTATTTATTTTAGCTAGGTAGTTAGTAAATAGTTAATAACTATTTACTAACTAGTCTAGCTAGTTAAAATAAATAAAAACTTACCAGCTACAATGTAACTATTAGTTATAATGTAGCTAGCTTAGGTTTTATTTCACAGGTAAGTATTTAGTTTTACATAGGAATTATTTAGTTAATAATTGTAAATTTTATTTAGATCTAACTTCATTATGTTAAAGTTAGGGGGTGTTAGGGTTAGGTTTAGGGTTACGTTAGGGTTAGGTTTAGGGGTTAATATAGTTTAATTTAGGGGTAGTGATGTGGGAGGCCAGAGGCTATACTTCACGTGCAGATAAAAATGTTAACACTAAAATAGAGATGACTTTTACTAATATATGTATATTATAAATATGTTTCTGTCCAAAGAAGTTCATGTATGTGCAACTCAGTTTTGACTGGAATATCCCTTTAAAGAAAATATATTATCTTTAAAATTAGATAAAGTGCCTAGTTAGATAAGAAATTGTCAAATTTATGAGACACGTGATACATAAAGGGACTTTTCATGATCCAGACAGTACGCAATGTTATACAAATTCCCAATTTATTTCTAATATAAAAAAATGTTTTCCCCATTGATATCTTTAAAATTATACCTAGGTAGATGTAAGAGCATCAATACACTACTGAGAGCTAGATGGCAATTGGTGGATACATATAAATGCCTCTTGTCATTGGCTCACCCAATATGTTCAGCTAGCTCACAGTAGTGCATTGCTGCCCCTGACCCTAACATGGGTTACTATTCAACAAAAGGATACCAACAAAATTATGCAAATTTGATCAAAGTAAATTGGCATAATGTCTAAAATGACATGCACTATCAGTAATATTATAGTTTAATTTTCACTTTCTGTCCCTTTAAAAGACCATATATCTCCCTTTATTTGAAAATTTATTTTCAACCAAGCATCACGTGCCACAGGTTAAGATAAAGTTGCTTTTTATTTTCATCCTCAAAACCAGACTTGAGCTGCCCTTTACCAATATACTGGACAATCTGTGATGGGCACAGTGATAGTTGAGTCACACCATGTCCCACCTAACAGCACTACCTTAGCCCCAATGTTAATCCCATTATGTATTTTTAATAACTAATCATTAATTTTATCCCTTGGCTGCCAGTAACATACAAATTAATGATTATACCTCTTTAGCTGCCAGTAACAAGTAAACAGAAGTGATTTTTAACCCCTTGTCTTATGTCCATAAGCCTGAGGAAACAGCAGGTATTATGCTGAGAAACGCATCGCTATTGTTTTAAGGGGACTGTTAACCCCTGGTTTTATAACAACTGTTTTAAAATTATTTTAATAAAACCTTTTTTACTACCACAAGCACGAGTCTAAGTCTGAAGGGAGGTTTGGAGCAATACCGGTCCTATCGTTTGGATCAGTGAGCTGGGGCACTGCGCTACTCAGCACATTGGTGCTGCCTCACTTGTGAGTATTCTGACTTCTAATACGTTGTTGGCTGATTACCCATACTGTATCACATGAGGAGGCGCCCTCAGGTGTTTGTGTTTCTTACACAGAAAACCTTTGTCTGAAATAAATCTGAAATCCTGGCTGTAATCTCCAATCCCTCTTCTTTGTGCACCTGAGCCCAGACTGATATTTATAGTTAAGGGGACATTTAACTCCTGCAGTGCTGTCTGTATATGTTGTGTTTGCTCAGCTGTTGGGGATATACTTTGCAACCTTTCACAGTCTGACTACTCCAGCGGACTCTTTATAGACAAATAGCCAGAAGACTGATTGATTTATAGTCAAATGTTCAAAAGGGAAAGTGCGAGGTCGGTAAACATAGCATCTCTGTTACTGTCACAGCTCATGTCCCAGATAATGTGCTGCAATGGGAAATACCCAGTTTTTGATGCAGTCAGTAGATGTGTCATTAATTGGGCCAGCAGCACAGGGGTTAAGTGATATTCCAGCACAAATGATTTGCAACGTGTATAAAATATGAAGCCCAGCTCCTGCTGCCTGATAGCATTTGCATTTAAAAGACTTTACTTTGGGGTAATGAGATTGCGACACCACCCCAAGGTTAAGCTTGTGAGATGCAAGAGAACATTCATCATGCAGCTATAATCAAATATCTTAACAAACACTTAAAATAAACTGCTGCCTGCAAATGAAAACCCCCAGCTAATATGCTGCTATCTCTCCTGTCATTTAACCTGTGCTGTCCCTGGCAGCCATATACACTGGGTGCATCAGAGGAGGTGCCACAGGAGAGTACAGCCCGGTACACAACACTGAACACACCAGCATAAGGTCTTAGAGGCTCCATTTAGCTTCCATATACTTTACACCCAATTGACCCACTTTTTGAACACCACCATCTATTACCACTTCTGCCATTCTGGCAACCTGAAATAATGACACAACACAGGAGTTTGGCTAAATATGGAAAGGTCACATTTAATAATTTAATTTAAATTCAAAAATTTCTCACTGGGTAATAACATACCCTGGGTAATAACATACCCTGGGTAATAACATACCCTGGGTAATAACATACCCTTAATCAACATAACACTCAAAAATGCGTCAGCATTTGCATAACCTGAACTTGGATCCCACGTGTCAGTGGGGGGGGGACCACAAACCCCCCCTGTGGCAGAGCAGAAGGGGAGGAGCGAACCTGCAGCATATACCAGCCCTTAGCTAGACCACCGAATCACGACTTAGACTGGGTATGCTACAGGATCCCCTCCGCCCCTTGCAAGCCCTGCCTACGTGCCAGATCCCGATTTCACCGCAACAACTTATCAACTTTTCTCCTATATGGCTGCTTGCTTATCTTAACGCTTTCATCTAGCTTAGACCGCTCGAGTCACCCGCTAGCTTCCAGCTGCAGCTCTCTCGATCCCCTTATTAGGGGGCACGGGCGGTCTTACTGCGATCCAACTAAGTAGCTGACATCGTGCCCCTAACCATGCCAATTTCTCTCGATATCTCTGGTTGTGACCTCTCCGCGTAGTTGTCTTTACTGCTCTCTTGCATCTAGGGAGGGTGGGAGGGAAACAAAAAAGGTTAGTACTGAAGCCACTTCCTGTTGTTCCCCCTATATGTACCTTTTCCAACCCCCCTCTTCTATCTCTTGCTCTTCCAGTCCCTCCTCTCATTCTTATCTTCTACTTCCCTATTCTCTAACCTAACTCCTTCCCCCCCTCTTCTCCCTTCCCCCCTGTCCTTCCAGCCATGAGCCCAGCCCTTATGCCGCTCCGTTCTCATGCAATCCCTGCGCTCTTTTTAAGGTCTTAGAGGCTCCATTTAGCTTCCATATACTTTACACCCAATTGACCCACTTTTTGAACACCACCATCTATTACCACTTCTGCCATTCTGGCAACCTGAAATAATGACACAACACAGGAGTTTGGCTAAATATGGAAAGGTCACATTTAATAATTTAATTTAAATTCAAAAATTTCTCACTGGGTAATAACATACCCTGGGTAATAACATACCCTGGGTAATAACATACCCTGGGTAATAACATACCCTTAATCAACATAACACTCAAAAATGCGTCAGCATTTGCATAACCTGAACTTGGATCCCACGTGTCAGGGGGGGGGGGACCACAAACCCCCCCTGTGGCAGAGCAGAAGGGGAGGAGCGAACCTGCAGCATATACCAGCCCTTAGCTAGACCACCGAATCACGACTTAGACTGGGTATGCTACAGGATCCCCTCCGCCCCTCGCAAGCCCTGCCTACGTGCCAGATCCCGATTTCACCGCCAACAAAGAAATACTCTTTCTGCCAAACACCATTTAAACTTTTCCCGTGACCTTTCCTTACCTTGATCATTTCCTCCAACATTCTCCTGATGTCCTCCAAAAACTGGTCATTACCGGCCTCGTTCAGGTGAACTCCGTCGTGCCTGAATATCTCTTCCCTTTTTGCCGCCAACAATGGGTGCTCCAGCACCGATCCACCTATCCCCCTGACTGCTTTTGCCGCTACCAAATTAATCTTCCTCCTTGCTCTGTAGCCCGCTCTCTGCGTATCAGTGTTCCTCCAAACCAACCTTGATATTATGTTTGACCATACTATCTTTACTCCTTGCCATGTTATCGCCAACCACCCCATTACGCTTTTTATACTTTCTTCCAGTTCCCTCAGAGGGTATGCTCCAATATCATTCCCTCCTAAATGTATTATCATTACGTCCGGGCGCCCCCATCTCTGCCTTGCCTGCTGTATGGTGCTTACCAACTCTTCCCACCTCATTCCTCTCTTTCCTATCCACCTAACACTGGCTTCGGTGTATCTAAATCCCAAATGTGTCCCTTTTGCCAATGTCGCAGCCCTAACTTGCGCCCAGTACACGTATGAATGCCCTACCACCCATATCCTTAGTGCTCTTCCTGTAACAAATCACAAAGACAAATGGAGAATTAAATTCATTTCGGTTGGCGCCATGACCTCGCATCCCTAATCGCAATCAAACCCCCCCTTTTGGCCTGATGTAGGACTTGTATGCTGCTGATTTCCACCTTCCCATTTTTTTAATCTGCTCGATTGAACATCCTCTAGATGCCGCACTGGTTGCTGCCCCTATTCTGAATGAGTGCGGCGCATAGTATGCATCTGACCAACCCAGTCTTTCTACCGTTCTTTCCAATACCTTCCTAAACTGAAAACCCGTGACGCCGGATCCGTCCCTATGCCTAACAAATTGCGGGCCCTCTGCCCTTGCTGTTAGCTCATAATCCCTTACTGCTGCCACCGGGCAAGTCGCGCCACCTGTCCTCCCCATTGACACCCATACCCCTTTTCCTTCCGTATCTGTTTTTGATTTCCGAATTAAAACTAGCACTGCTCGCACGCCCCATTTCACATCTTCTCGCCTTACACCACCGCCCACGTCTTTCCTATTCTTCGCCAGCAATTCCCCTATGCGCAATGCCCCATGGAACGCCAAAGAGAAAGCTACCCTGAATACCAATGCCTCATCGTCATTGAAACATACTTTGCTGAGCACTGCTAACATTTCCGCCAACCTATCCTCTGTTATCGGCTCCCTTCTATCGCCTTGCTTCCTCTCTCCTACGCTCCACCCCTTGAATACTTTCCTTACAACAAATCTCTTTGTTATATCCTTTCTCCCATATAACTGCGAAAAATACGACACCCCCGCCAGTACTGTGCCCAACTGCCCTTTCTTCACCCCCCCTTGCTTCAATACCCATAGCCATTCTAGAAAAACCGTTTCTTCCTCGCGACCCATAATCTTGTTAAATTCGCACCACCGCTCCCAATACTTCTTGTATACGGCCCACGTTTTTGGCGCCACGGACTTCTCTACCATCTCCCTGATTCCGTCTATTTGCTGCCAATCTGCCAAAGAAGAACAGGGCAGGGTTCACCTTCCTTCCTCGCCCTTGGAGCCACTTTCCTAAATATTTCCCATTTAAACCTTGACAGTGCGTCTGCTACGATATTCCTGTACCCTGGTATATGCTGTGCTTTAAAACAAATATTGTGCTTAAGGCACTTTAATACAAAATATCTCAAATACTTAATAACCGGGTTAGATGATGACGACAAATTATTCATTACATCCACTACTGCCTTATTATCGGACCAACAGATGATTCTTTTGTTCTCTAATACATGGCCCCACAGCTCTATCGCTACTATAATGGGAAACAATTCAAGCAAAGTCATGTTCTTTATCCACCCTTTCTCCTTCCAATCTGCGGGCCATTCGCCCGCGCTCCATCTACCTTGCAAATACGCTCCAAACCCCGCACTGCCTGCTGCATCTGTGAACAACTCCAATTCTTCCACTGACCTTGCCTCTTCCCATATCCTGATACCATTAAATTCATCTAAAAATGCCTCCCACACTCTGAGGTCTTCCTTCATTTCCTTATTGACGCGCACCATATGCTCGGGCAGCTTTGCCCCTTTTGTCCCCATTTCCAACCTTCTTTTAAATAATCTACCCACCGGTATTACCCGGCACGCAAAATTCAAAACCCCCAGCAATCTCTGCATTTCCCTAAGAGTCACCTTATTCCTTTTCAACATCGTTTTTATCATATGTCTCTCCTTCTCAATCTTATCCGCAGGGAGCTCGCATTGCCCCTTTGCGGAATCTATCATGATACCCAGGAAAACCAGCCTCGTACCCGGCCCCTCCGACTTTTCCGTTGCTACTGGCACTCCCAACTGTTTGAACATTGCCTCTAGCTCTTCCTTCCAGATTCTACATTCCCCTGTCTCTTTCCTGCCTACCACCAAAAAATCATCTAAGTAGTGAGACATACTCTCACATCCTGTTTTTTCTGTAAACAACCAATGCAAAAATGAACTAAACTTTTCAAAAACTGAACAAGAAACCGAACACCCCATGGGCAAACACTTATCTATGTAATAATCACCATCAAACTTACAACCCATTAAATTAAAACTAACTGTGTTCAAAGGCAATAACCTAAAAGCAGATTCCACATCTATCTTTGCCATCAACGCCCCTTTTCCAAGCCGTTTCACTATTCTTACCGCACTATCAAATGATTGATATTGCACTGAAGAATCCAACTTGTCAATTGTGTCGTTGACTGAATTCCCCCTGGGGTAGGACAGGTGCTGTATCATCCTGTATTTACCCTTCTCTTTCTTGGGAACTACTCCCAGGGGGGACACAATCAAGTCAGCACACGGCTTCTCCTTGAATGGCCCTGCCATTCTCCCCAATTTAACCTCCTTCCTCAATTTTTCCGCTAGTACTCCTGGAAATTCTGCTGCAGATTTTAAATTTCTCGCCTGCATAGCCCCTTTAACTTCTGTTTTAACTGGGACCACAAAACCTTCACGCAAACCATTTGTTAACAAAATCCTTTCCTCTTTCAGCGGGTACATTGCCAATTCCTCAATGATCCTATCTACCCTCAGCGGCGTTTTGGCCATTACCCGCCATTCCTCCTCCGCTACCGTTGCCCCCGTGCCCTCGAAAGGAAAACTTGCTATTGTTATTGGCATTACCCTTCCTACAATCCACTCCTGAGTGCGCTCCGCCACAATGCCTACATGCGTGCTTATATTTACATGAATTCCCCCTGTCGCACCTCTTGTCATTAAACGCCCAGCATTCCCTTGCCTCTGTTCTGAATGTTTTCCCTTGCCCTATGGGCCTACCTTGTGCTTCAGGGACCTTCATCAACCTCGTCCACGTATCTAGTATTTTTACCCCAAAATCCTTCCTACCTTTACCTCCCAATTGTATATTTCCTTTCCTAAATTCCCTATCGTAATCCTTCCATGCAAAACCCCCGTATGTGGTGTAGCATTCCGCTATTAAATGTATGTATCTCAGCACCCCTTTCATCTTATCTGGATTGGCCGTTAGAAAACATTCTGCATATATGACCATCCCTTTCACCCATTCTGGGAATGTTTGCCTTGCCTTTCTCCCCCTACCTTCATTAGATTTAACTGCTAAAGCTTCCCTAGTCATTTCAAATACATCCACATACCGTCCTCTCTGTGCTTTCCTAACAAC
The DNA here is from genome assembly GCF_027579735.1 of Bombina bombina. Lineage (NCBI taxonomy): Eukaryota > Metazoa > Chordata > Amphibia > Anura > Bombinatoridae > Bombina > Bombina bombina. Next base: position 289,587,673 of record NC_069505.1, read on the forward strand.
CTTCGCCTTCAAATGTGTGGGAAGGGGTAAGAGCTTGGTCGCTGCTACTTCATCATCTAAATTTACTGCATTATCACTGCTGTCCCCATCCTCGTACCCTTCCTTCACCACCTTATTTTTTTCTTGCTTAGCATACAATTTTCTTACAATCTTCAAGATTTTTCTATGCCCCCTCCCATTACGTTTATCATCCTCAAAATCATCATCAGTTGAACTATCTAACGAAGATTCACTACTATCACTATAAAACATTTGCTTACCGTGTTTCTTCTGCTGCGTGTGATGTCCGTCTTGTCCCTCCTTGTCTGCCTCCACCACCATTCCTTGCGGCGCTGCCATGCTCACCTCGCCCTCTTTGTCCCTTGTTCCGTTGATTACTTTACCCGCCTTGTCCCTCTTCTGTAACATAGTCATATTTGAATTAGTGCCATCCCCCCCCTTTCTTTGATCCTGTTTCAAAGACCGGTGACCTGACCTCCCACTGCTGCGCCCCCCATCCTCTGTATCCTTAACCCTCCTTTCCTCCTCCACCCTCACATATGTATGGCCTTCTGTATCCCTAATCATCATGGGGCGCTCTACGCTATTCTCCTCTAACCTGACCCTTTTTGTGGCCCTGCTGTCCCTCGCCCCTTTTCTGTGTACTTCACAATATTTTTTTCTTTCTTTAACCCCCTCCCTACTTCTGCTTTGTCCCTCCCTCTCTTCCCCTGATTCCTCTGATTGTGAGCCTGGACCGCCGAGTCCCCGGCCTGCAGGGCTAGCATTCCCTGATGCTCCCTTCCTTCCTGTTTTCCTGTCTGCCTTCCTATCTACTCCGCTTGCTGTGCCTTGTTTACTTTCTTTAAGGCGCGTCCCCCGCCCGCTCCCAGCTCCCCCTGCTACTATGCTCCTGCTGCCATTCTCCTCTATGCTGCGCCTGTAATCCCCCGCGATGACGTCATCGCGCGACGCACGCCCTGCTGCCGTGCGCATGCGCCCATCCCGCGCACTACCGGAGAAAGAAGGAGAAGGGGGGGGGGGGAAGGGGAAGAAGGAAGGGGACTGCCGCGCCTATGTCTAGAACTTGAGCCTCTATCTGCTGACATTGCACGCTCGCTATAAGCCCGCTCTCGCCCCCGCAACTGCCCGCCCGCCCGGCTGCTGAAACCCGCACCATCTGGGCCCACATTACGCCGCTGCGTGTCCTGCCTTGCGCCCACCTTGTAAGCCCTTGCCCGCCCTCGCACTGCGACCGGACTGCCCCCTTGGCCTAAAGGGATCTCTGGACTGCTGGACCGCTCTGACCCACTAAACAGAACCAATTCCCCCATACTCACATCGGAATTGGCCCCTTCCTCTGCCACAGCCCTGCCTCTCATACTCACATTACCATCCAGTCCTCTCGCTCTCTCTGGGGGGTTTACCGCTGCCTTCTGCTGTAATACCGTCTCCTGCTTCTTCTGATTCTCTTCTTGCTTCTTTTCCAGGAGCTTCAATCTCTTCTGCGCCCGGATCGCTCTCGTCTTCCAGAGGGTCTCATCATCTGTGAGGAAACGCTTGGGAATCTTCCTGCTTCTCGACGGCATCTTCACAACTTCTTCGACAACAGCTACACGCAGCTCCTGAAACAAAAAAGGTTAGTACTGAAGCCACTTCCTGTTGTTCCCCCTATATGTACCTTTTCCAACCCCCCTCTTCTATCTCTTGCTCTTCCAGTCCCTCCTCTCATTCTTATCTTCTACTTCCCTATTCTCTAACCTAACTCCTTCCCCCCCTCTTCTCCCTTCCCCCCTGTCCTTCCAGCCATGAGCCCAGCCCTTATGCCGCTCCGTTCTCATGCAATCCCTGCGCTCTTTTTATCCTGACCATACAAACACAGAACAGAAAAAAAACCTCACATACCAGGAAGGAGGGAAACTTTCTGCACACACAGTGGCAATAACATTATCTTGTGTGAAAAGTGATCGTACAGCGCTCAGTAAAAGCCTCTTATTGCCATGTTGTGCAGCCGAGAGGCGCTAATGATGGCTACATTTGCCAGATTATTGCTGATTTCTATCTCGTTGACCTTTTGTTTTCAATTTTCCCCATAAACTCTCAAGAAAATAAAGACTTTAACAACAGCTGAGAACTGACTGTACCATTTAGCCGACCACAATCTCGTAGGGTTTCTGCCATGAAGTAAATATTTACTAGAGGGGCAACCTGAGGTGCTTTCTGTCAGTTTTGTCAGTCAGTCAGTCTGTCTGTTAGTTTTATCAGTCAGTCATTCAGTCTGTCTGTTAGTTCTGTCAGTTAGTTAGTCAGTCTGTATGTTAGTTTTGTCAGTCAGTCAGTCAGTCTGTCTGTCTGTTAATTCTGTCAGTCAGTCATTCAGTCTGTCTGTTAGTTCTGTCAGTCAGCCAGTCACTTTGTCTGCTAGTTTTGTCAGTCTGTCTGTCTGTTAGTTCTGTCAGTCAGTCAGTCTGTCTGTCTGTTAGTTCTGTCAGTCAGTCAGTCAGTCTCTCTGTTAGTTCTGTCAGTCAGTCTGTTAATTCTCTCAGTCAGTCAGTTTGCCTGTTAGTTCTGTCAGTCAGTCAGTCTGTCTGTTAGTTCTGTTAGTCAGTCAATCTGTTAGTTTTGTCAGGCAGTCAGTCAGTCTGTCTGTTAGTTCTGTCAGTCAGTCAGTCAGTCAGTCAGTCAGTCTGTCTGTCTGTTAGTTCTGTCAGTCAGTTAGTCAGTCTGTCTGTTAGTTCTGTCAGTCAATCTGTTAATTCTCTCAGTCAGTCAGTTTGCCTGTTAGTTCTGTCAGTCAGTCAGTCAGTCTGTCTGTTAGTTCTGTTAGTCAGTCAATCTGTTAGTTTTTTCAGGCAGTCAGTCAGTCTGTCTGTTAGTTCTGTCAGTCAGTCAGTCTGTCTGTCTGTCTGTTAGTTCTGTCAGTCAGTTAGTCAGTCTGTCTGTTAGTTCTGTCAGTCAGTCTGTTAATTCTCTCAGTCAGTCAGTTTGCCTGTTAGTTCTGTCAGTCAGTCAGTCTGTCTCTTAGTTCTGTCATTCATAGGGGCCTATTTAAGAAAGTGCGAGCGGACATGATCCGATATTGCCGTTCATGTCCGCTGCACATCGATAAATGTTGACAGCATACGCTCTCGGTATTTATCATTGAACCATTTATCATTGCAACGCCGCCTTAAACACGGGGCATCAAGTTCTGTCAGCCTGTCTGTTAGTTCAGTCAGTCAGTCTGTTAGTTTAGTCAGTCTGTCAGTCTGTCTATTAGTTATTTTAGTCAGTCAGTTAGTTCAGTCAGTCTGTCAGTCTGTCTATTAGTTATATTAGTCAGTCAGTTAGTTCAGTCAGTCAGTCTGTTAGTTCTGTCAGTCTGTCTGTTACTTCAGTCAGTCAGTCTGTTAGTTCTGTCAGTCAGTCAGTCTGTCTATTAGTTATGTTAGTCAGTCAGTTAGTTCAGTCAGTCAGTCTGTTAGTTCTGTCAGTCAGTCTGTTAGTTCTGTCAGTCTGTCTGTTAGTTCTGTCAGTCTGTCTGTTAGTTCAGTCAGTCTGTCTGTTAGTTCAGTCAGTCTGTCTGTTAGTTCAGTCAGTCTGTTAGTTCAGTCAGTCTGTCTGTTAGTTCAGTCAGTCTGTCTCTTAGTTCAGTCAGTCTGTCTGTTAGTTCAGTCAGTCTGTCTGTTAGTTCTGTCAGTCTGTCTTTTAGTTCTGTCAGTCTGTCGGTTAGCCCTATCAGTCAGTCAATCAGTTAGTTCTGTTCTCTTTCCAATGAGGATGGTGGTAGAAATACCCTTCTAGGATGCACTGTGTTATGGGTTTTTACTACCTTTTCCAAACCAGGAGCAGAGACTCTTACTCCCCATGCATAACCATAGTCATACCCAAACAGTTTCTGTAAAAGCTTTCTGTACGGTGGTCCAAGAGCTTCGCCAATTTTCGATAATGTGTAAACAAAACAATAATACTTTTGGAAGGAGTGATGTTAGTGCATATTTCCATCTTTCCATCAGTAATACAGACAGGGTGATCAGGTCTTCTCAAGTGATAGCAGTGACCAAAACAGAGATGGGAACCTGTACAGAACCCTAACAACAGAAGTGCAACTGTAAACCCAGGTCTCATATAGGTGTGAGTACAGCAGCGGGTACAGTAATTATTGGGCTGACATCCCAGGGCCAATAGAAAAATAGTCAGCTCTATCCTAAGCCTATCCGGTCCATAATAAAACACGTTTTCACATGTTTTTTTAAGATAGATTAGAAAGACAGACATACAGATTTCGGGGCAGATTACAAGTAGAGCGCAAAATATAGCTTGCATGCAAGCAATATTAGTGCTTCACTTTGTAATACCAGCGCATGATAATGTGCTCACGAGAGCGCGCTTCCATAGGCTCCTTTGGGACCCTCATTCTGATGCCCCCACAGACTGCATCAGAACCTCGCACAGCAAAGGATTTAAGTAGCGCAGCAATGGGCAGCATTTTTAAATATATATATCTATAAACGCCCACTTTTATTTAACCATTCAAATGCCTGACCTAAAGCAAGTTAGAAAATCCAATTACCATATGTCATGAGTCATTTTATGTCTGTACATTTATATATACAAATGTGCTACCTCACATTAGGACACCTATTTCTATGAATCTAAAAACTGATAACCGGAATAGAGGTACATGCTAATACTGAAGTGCTTATATCCCATTTGCTAGATATATATGAGTATCAATTAAGCATTAAATATATGTAACTGTGTATACATTATATACATAAGCAAAGAAAAAGAATACACAATGAGATATTAACGCACTGTATTCTTTTACGAAGTGAACCCCCCTGAACGTATCTGCATGTTGTACTCTCTCCTTCGCTGTCAAAAGTATTTTTCCCTGGGAATAGATTTAACCATATGTTTAGCCCTTTGTATATCATGATTGTGGTACTTCCTGTCTTTGAGCCTTATACTCAGTTCTTTTGATTCTTTTGCAAAATCTACATAACTGGAACAGTTTCTTCTGATTCTTGTAAATTGTCCCTTAGCTACAGCAAATCTTATTTGCTTAGGATGACTGCTGTTGTGGGTTTGCGATACACATTTGTCATTACTTTTCTTCCTTCACCCCTTTAAATCCAGGAAGTTAATCTGCATTTTGTTCATCTCGGATGTGAAACGCAAACCCATGTAATTTAAATTCAAGTACTCCACAAAATCTTGTATGCCATTGAGATCTCCTGTCCAAATGAACAGGAGATCATCAATGTACCTTCTGTACAATCTGATATTTTTCTTGTATGGGTTTCTAACTCCAAAGATGCATTCTAGCTCCCACCAGCCAAGATATAAGTTAGCATATGATGGGGTGAACTTCACTCCCATGGCCGTGCCACATCTTTGGAGATAGAATTCCCCTTTAAATTTGAAAAAATGATGTGTGAGTAGAAAGGAAATTATCCTAATAATATACTATCCATGAAATGGTGGAGGAGAAAGGCAACTGCTTGTATACCCTTATCTTGGGGTATGAATGAATATAATGCAACTGCATCAATTGTAAGCCATGCATATCCACTATTTATTTAGAACATGCTTGGTGTCCTTAATATAAGAAGCTAGTGTCACTACTATTGGTTGTAATATGAAGTCCACCCATTGTGAGAGGTATTCCAACAAGGAATCAATCCCACTCACAATGGGTCTTCCCTGAACGTTGATGGCAGTTTTATGAACTTTGGGAGATGGTGAAACCAAGGGGTCTTGGGAAACTTGTTGGAGTTTATGAATGACAGGTGATATTTTGGACTTTTTCAAGTGCTGATATAGACGTTATTGGTCTTAAAACCGGCTCTCCTTTCTGAACTTTTGTTATATATAATCACATATATATACATTGCAGTCTATGGGAACACACAGTTTCCATACACCGCAATGTAAAGGCACTTTTCAGTGCCATTTTTTATCTAACACCCCACTCCCTACAACTTTAAAGCCCCAAAACTGCCTAGTGCAGTTATTTTTTTATTTAAGAAAATGCTAGTTTTTTTTTTATAAAAAACTACAATGCCCTCTATTTTGAGGGCATTTGGGGCACTTTTAGAAAATTAACCAAAAATCTAATCTCTGGTTAATTTTCGGAGTGCTAATTGCAACCACTTGTAATGGCTGGTTAATTATTGCACTGCCGCAAATTAGCAAATTTTCCCATTTGTGGGAGTGCAATAATTTAGCACTCCACTTGTAATCTAGCTAATAGATAGATACATAGAAAGACATAGATAGATAGATAGATAGATAGATAGATAGATAGATGATAGATAGATAGATATGCAAACAGATATAGATAGATGCATAGACAAACAAACAGATGTAGATAGATTAGATAAAGTCATAAGTACAACTCACTGGTCACAAAGCCATTAGTACAACTCTCTGGTCACAAAGCCATTAGTACAATGCACTGGTCACAAAGCCACTTGTAATCTAGCCAATAATAGATACATAGAAAGACATAGATAGATAGATATAGATAGATAAATAGAAAGACATAGATATATGTGTAGAAAGATAGATAGATAGATAGATAGATATGCATACAGATATAGATAGATGCATAGACAAACAAACAGATGTAGATAGATTAGATAGACAGACATACAGATATAAACAAAGCAATTGGTACAACTGGTCACAGAGCCATTCATACAACTCACTGGTCACAAAGCCATTAGTACAACTCACTGGTCACAAAGCCATTGGTACAACTCACTGGTCAAAAAGCCATTGGTACAACTCACTGGTCACAAAGTCATAAATACAACTCACTGGTCACAAAGCCATTAGTACAACTCACTGGTCACAAAGCCATTAGTACAACTCACTGGTTACAAAGCCATTAGTACGGCTCACTGGTCACAAAGCCATTAGTACAACTCACTGGTCCCAAAGCCATTAGTACAAGTCTCTGGTCACAAAGCCATTAGTACAACTCACTGGTCACAAAGCCATTGGTACCGTCTGGCTATTTACAGAACCTATCTCCTAGTCTGCGTTTCTAACCCCCACAGTCAGTTGGTCACCATCCATCAGTCCTTCTAGTTGTCAGGCTATTTGTAAGTTTCAGCACATTTTTAGAGGGATACAACTGAGGTTCTGGTCCTGCAATTGCCTTTCGTATTGTTATGATCACTCATTATGCATTTAACTGCATTTCTAAACACCTCCACTCGTTATCGGTGCTTTAGCACTGCAATTTCATCGTTTCTCGGATACAATGAAACATCCATTTTCCCAGCTTTTAATTATGTGTAGCTTCTTAAGGTATGAGGGGGAGAGAGATACATAATTTCAGCCTAATGCCATAGTAACCAATTCGACTCAGCACTTTAATGTCACATTGGACAGACTTGAATAGAAAAAGAGAAAAGCATTGGGAATGTGAGGTGTGTAATTTTTAGGCTGACATCATGGTAATTATTTTTCCGTTTTGAAACAAAAATAAAAGCAATAGGTCATTGCTGTTCATCTATCTGTATTTTCCATTTCAGCTCTATGATTGGCTATAATTTTTATAGCTTCCCTCCCCATCTTTATTATTTTTGTCTATTTCTTTTGTTACTGTTTACCCTTGTGCCAGCTACACTGGAATTATATTGTGTATAGATACCAAGGATGCACAACACCTGTCTCTATTCAAATTCTCACCGGCACCTGCTTAAAAGGTGAAAGAAAAGTTCCAAAAAATAGATGCTACCAGAAAAGAACCCGCTCACACTGTATTCCAACAAAATGTATAGTCTTTAATCGGATGCTATTGTGCAATAACTTAAGAGATACCATTTACAGCTCACAATAAATAAACTATCACATTTACAGATACAGAACTGTAGCTTTTATTTGATACTAGTTTGTGCGTTATCTTGGGTCACCATTCAAATAGCATTGGTTAGAAATAATCTAATGTTCATTTAATTACAGGGAAGTTAAAAAAAAAACAGAAAAAACATCTTTCATATTGAGAGAAAATTATACATAATGTCGATATCAAAAGCTTGGAATAGTATGGACAGTTACAAATGCACCACGGTCCATGAGACTTTTGGCTGCAGAAATAAATTTATTTTACTGATTGTATGAGATAAACAACAACTTTAACAAACTGCCTATACTGAATAACCAGGGCTAAGTATCAAAGGGTGAGTAAATGTACTGCAACTTCATTGTTAAATATTGGAAGCTAAAACACTGGGGCCTATTTTATTGTATTAGAAGTGCCGCTAAAAGCTCGCTTTCGTGTGATTTTGGCTTTTTCTAAGCAGCTTTCTTGACTGGTCCCTCACACATTATGTTAATGTTTTCCTGCATATTTAGTTCACGTTAATAAATATGATCATTAGAAAGATAAACATATGGCACAAATTAAATTTTTATATATGAATCTTGTACACAAATAAAATGTAATGTAATAAAATAAAATGTAATTTATAATCAAAATTAAGTGAAGGGTGTTTTACATATGTTAATTCTAAAATCATGCAGGATAATTTAACCTACAGTAAAAAGATATTGAAATAGATTTTGAGTAAAGTGCCATTTATTGCTCCCACTCACACGCTAACTTTGCTAAAAGAAAATGTTTTGCATGCGTTGGGTTGCGTGCTTATTACAAATCGAAAGGAAAACATTTTTGCTAACCTGACGCGTGCAAAAGCTGAAATTAGAATAAAGAGAATGCATTAACATATTCCCCTATAGACTTCAATGGAATGTGAGAAGTGGAAAAACACCCAACAAGTAGCAGAATATTTTCTATTTATTCTTAAATGCATATTTATATATACAGTATATATATATATATATATATATATATATATATATATCAGATTTGCTTGTGCTAAATATATATCTATACCTATATAAATCATCAGGAAACGCACATGCTGGATAGGTGTAGGTGACAAATCCAGAGCATATCTCTAGAACAAAGGTGGAACAACACAGCCACCCCATAGGACCCCCAATTAAGGATCAGATTACAAGCATTCTGCTATTTAGTGCTTTCACTCACATGCAAACACTGCTCAAAATAAACATTTAATGCAGGTGGGGTATCATTCATATTACAAGTTGAAAATAAATTGTTTGTGTGCGAGCAAAAGGGGACATGTGCTAACTTCAGGGGCCCGATCCGATATGCAGAGTCTCCCGCAAAAGCCGGCGACGCCGAATTTTACGCGGGTTTCGTATCCTATATACGGCGTAACCTAGAAGTTACACTCGTATATTTCTGCCTTCGGCCGTAGTTTTTTGGGCCATAGGCAGGTATACCAAACCCGCGCAGTTTGGTATCCAATATACAGCGTAAGGACTTACGTGGCAAAAATGGAGAAATCTTACTCCATTTTCACCTCGCCACAAAATGCAGCCGTAGTAAGCCTTACGCTGTCTATTGGAGCCCCGTAACTCCCTAAACTACCTGCTAAATAAAACCTAACACCTAACGCATGCGCAATGTCTATCTACCTGTCAACCACGATCTTCTAAATAAAACCTAACACCTAATGCATGCGTAATGTCTATCTACCTGTCAACCGCAATCCCCTGCCGCAATCCCTACCCCACCGCCATCTACCTTACCTACCCCCTAAAGTGAGCCCCTTAGACCGCCGCCATCTAACTTACCTACCCCCTAAAGTGAGCCCCTACCCCGCCACCATCTACCTTACCTACCCCCTAAAGTGAGCTCCTACCCCGCCGCCATCTATTTTAAAAATATTAACCCCAAATTTAATCCCCCTACACCGCCGCCACCTATATTAAACACATTAACCCCTAATCTAATCCCCCTACACCGCCGCCAGCTATATTAACTATTTTAACCCTAATTATATTAGGGTTAATATAGTTAATATCGTTATTATATTATATATATTAACTATATTAACCCTAATTATATTAGGGTTAATATAGTTAATATCGTTATTATATTATATATATTAATTATAATAACCCTATCTAACTCTAACATCCCTAACTAAATTCTTATTAAAATAAATCTAATTAATATTAATATTATTAATTAAATAAGTAATTAATTAAATAAGTAAATCTAAATACTTACCTATAAAATAAACTCTAAGATAGCTACAATGTAATTAATAATTACATTGTAGCTATTTTAGGGTTTATATTTATTTTACAAGTAACTTGGTATTTATTTTAACTAGGTACAATAGCTATTAAATAGTTAATAACTATTTAATAGCTACCTAGTTAAAACAATTACCAATTTACCTGTAAAATAAATCCTAACCTAAATTACAAATATACCTACACTATCAATAAATTAAATAAACTACAAATATCTAAACTAAAATACAATTAAATAAACTAAACTAAATTACAAAAAAACCCCCCACTAAATTACAAAAAATAAAAAAAGGTCACAAGATTTTTAATCTAGTTACACCTATTCTAAGCCCCCTAATAAAATAATAAAGCCCCCCAAAATAAAAAAATTTCCCTATCCTATTCTAATAACTTCTAAAACTTAACAGCTCTTTTACCATACCAGCCCTTAAAAGGGCCTTTTGCGGGGCATGCCCCAAAGAAAACAGCTCTTTTGCCTGTAAAAAACCCCCACAATACCAACCCCCAACATTACAACCCACCACCCACATACCCCTATTCTAAACCCACCCAAACCCCCCTTAAAAAAACCTAACACTACCCCCCTGAAGATCTCCCTACCTTGTCTTCACCCAGCCGGGCAGAACTCTTCATCCGATCCGGGCGATGTCTTCAATCAAGCGGCAGAGAAGTCTTCTTCCATCCGGGCGATGTCTTCAATCAAGCGGCAGAGAAGTCTTCTTCCATCCGGGCGATGTCTTCAAGCAAGCGGCAGAGAAGTCTTCTTCCATCCGGCGATGTCTTCAAGCAAGCGGCAGAGAAGTCTTCTTCCATCCGGCGATGTCTTCAAGCAAAGCGGCATCTTCAATCTTCTTTCTTCGCTCCTCTGCCGCGGATCATCCATCCGGCATGACGACTGAACGAGGAATGAGGTACCTTTAAATGACATAATCCAAGATGGCATCCGTCAAATTCCGATTGGCTGATAGGATTCTATCAGCCAATCGGAATTAAGGTAGAAAAATCTGATTGGCTGATTGAATCAGCCAATCAGATTCAAGTTCAATCCGATTGGCTGATTGAATCAGCCAATCGGATTCAAGTTAAATCCGATTGGCTGATTGGTTCAATCAATCAGATTTTTCTACCTTAATTCCGATTGGCTAATAAAATCCTATCAGCCAATCGGAATTCGACGGACGCCATCTTGGATGACGTAATTTAAAGGTACCTCATTCCTCGTTCAGTCGTTGTGCCGGATGGATGCTCCACGGCGGAGGAGCGAAGAAAGAAGATTGAAGATGCCGCTTTGCTTGAAGACATCGCCGGATGGAAGAAGACTTCTCTGCCGCTTGCTTGAAGACATCGCCCGGATGGAAGAAGACTTCTCTGCCGCTTGCTTGAAGACATTGCCCGGATGGAAGAAGACTTCTCTGCCGCTTGATTGAAGACATCACCCGGATGGAAGAAGACTTCTCTGCCGCTTGATTGAAGACATCGCCCGGATCGGATGAAGAGTTCTGCCCGGCTGGGTGAAGACAAGGTAGGGAGATCTTTTTTTAAGGGGGGTTTGGGTGGGTTTAGAATAGGGGTATGTGGGTGGTGGGTTGTAATGTTGGGGGGTGATATTGTGTTTTTTTTTTACAGGCAAAAGAGATGTTTTCTTTGGGGCATGCCCCGCAAAAGGCGCTTTTAAGGGCTGGTAAGGTAAAAGAACTTTTTAAATTTAGAATAGGGTAGGGATTTTTTTTTATTTTGGGGGGCTTTATTATTTTATTAGGGGGCTTAGAATAGGTGTAATTAGCTTAAAAATCTTGTAATCTTTTTTTATTTTTTGTAATTTAGTGTTTTTTTTTTTGTAATTTAGTTTAGTTTATTTAATTGTATTTTAGTTTAGATATTTGTAGTTTATTTAATGTATTGATAGTGTAGGTGTATTTGTAACTTAGGTTAGGATTTATTTTACAGGTAAATTGGTAATTATTTTAACTAGGTAGCTATTAAATAAATATTAACTATTTAATAGCTATTGTACCTAGTTAAAATAAATATCAAGTTACCTGTAAAATAAATATAAACCCTAAAATAGCTACAATGTAATTGTAGCTGTCTTAGGGTTTATTTTATAGGTAAGTATTTAGATTTAAATAGGAATATTTTAAATAATAATATTAATATTAATTAGATTTATTTTAATAAGAATTTAGTTAGGTATGTTAGAGTTAGATAGGGTTATTATTTTTAATATATATATATAATATAATAACGATATTAACTATATTAACCCTAATATAATTAGAGTTAATATAGTTAATATATATAATATAATAACTATATTAACTATATTAACCCTAATATAATTAGGGTTAATATAGTTAATATAGCTGGCGGTGGTGTAGGGGGATTAGATTAGGGGTTAATATGTTTAATATAGGTGGCGGCAATGTAGGGGGATTAGATTAGGGGTTAATGTGTTTAATATAGGTGGCGGCAGTATAGGGGGATTAAATTAGGGGTTAATATTTTTAAAATAGATGGCGGCGGGGTAGGAGCTCACTTTAGGGGGTAGGTAAGGTAGATGGCGGCGGTGTAAGGGGCTCACTTTAGGGGGTAGGTAAGGTAGATGGCGGCAGGGTAGGGGCTCACTTTAGGGGGTAGGTAAGGTAGATGGCGGCGGTGTAAGGGGCTCACTTTAGGGGGTAGGTAAGATAGATAGCGGCGGGGTAGGGGCTCACATTAAGGGGTTATAGATTTAATATAGCTTGCGGCGGGGTCCGGGAGCGGTGGTTTAGGGGTTAATAACTTTATTAGGTGGCGGCGGGGTCGGCGGTTTAGGGGTTAATACATTTTTTACAAGACGAAGAAAAAGGAAAGCTGAGTCTGAAGGTAGATTAACAATGTTTATTTGAGTTAATACATTTTTTATTGTTAGGATAGTGAGGGGGGATAGCGTATAGAGGGTTAGACGTGTCGGGCTATGTTTGGGAGGTGTGTTAGACAGTACGGGTGATTTTATAACTTAGTCAGGTTTTGTAGGCGCCAGCAGTTTCTAAAGTGCCGTAAGTCACTGGCGACTCCAGAAATTTGTACTTACGCAGATTTCTGGACATCGCTGGTTTGTCAGACTTACGGCACTTTAGCCTCTGACGGCGCCGTATATGGGATAGCTCGAGTTGCGAGCTGAAACTACGGGCGGCGGGGGTTCCCTCGCTTGCGCCGCAAACTACGATCTATATTGGATCGCGCCCCTGGTCTTTGGATATTGCAACCGCATTAAAATTCTTCTCCACATAGAATTCAATTGAGCACGCAGAACAAAAAAAATACTAACACATCGCTCAAGCGCTAACCAAACACTGTGTTTGACTTTTTACACCTGATGAGAACGCCAAGTTTAATAGTGTTGCCGTTTCTGTAGCCAGTATAGATTGTGTGGGACATCTTGAGGAGGTGCTTCAACCGGCTACAGAAATGGCAACACTATTGAACTTGGCAATCTCATCAGGTATAAAATGACATTAAACATATGCTATAAATGTAAGGTTCTCTGTGTGTTTGCTGCAATGCTGTAGCTGTAAATGACCCTGAGTGTTAACACTTTTAATAATTAAGGGCTAGATTAAGAGTGGAGAGTTATTTAACGCTACTGCTGGAACGTTAACTGTGCTAGAAGTAAGCTTTTTGTGCTCTTCAGGTTGCGCTCGTATTATGAATTTAAAGTAAACTATTTTTGCTCTTGTGCTAACCCAACAAGTGAAAAAAGCAGAACTTACAATATTGCACGTGCATTCATGTATTCCCCCATAGAAGTTAATGGAGCAAAAAAAAAGTGGAAAAAAGCTAACACCATACTCGCGTGCAAACCTGATTGTATGTTCTTATGTGCGCTAACCCGACATTAGAATATGAATATTTCTCATTCCAATGTTTTTCACATGGAAGAGTATGTTCTATTTATTTTTAAATAAATATTTCTACATATTTCTGATGGTATTTTTGGTACAATATATAACTATACCTATATATATTTCAGGTACATTCCAGTTAATATCACATTCCCAACGTTTCAGTCTTACAATCAGACCTTTGTCAAGGGTAAATAAATTCTCTGATCCGGGTCCGGCTGTGCACATATGTATATATAGTCTGCTCTGTGCAGAACAATGGAATGTGAAGTATTTACAGTAAATACACAGTATAACACTTTATTAAAATGAATATTGCATAAATATGTTTTTTCATGGTTTCATCTACTTAACTGCAAAGGGCTCCAATGCACTTTATATATATATATATATATATATATATATATATATATATATATATGTGTGTGTGTCTGTGTGTGTGTGTACATATGTATTTATAGGTATCTTTAGACATGTGTATGTATGTATCTCTATGACAAAGTCCTTTGCATGCCTTTTTTCAAACACCTGAGACCTCAGGAAGGGGTGGCTTAACCCTGAAATGTCACATTTTATACACAATTAAAGTGTGATTACCTTTAAATCCCAGTGAGTGCCTGCCTGGATATCTGGTGCCAAATGTAACTAACTCTCCCATTTTTGCTTTTAAATATTACTCTGTGCTTGCTAGAGAGTGCCAGGATTTCTGTGTGTTGTGTTTATAATTTTTTTTTGTAATTTTCCCTATGGGCTTGTCACCCAGGCAGGTCACAGGTTAACTGCCTCAATTGCTGGAAACTTTGCAGTTGGTTGTAAGTACTGTATTCAGGGCTGTGAGTTTCACAGTGACTTAGGATGAGCAAGCACCCAGTCCAGTTTGAGAGTACAGTCCTTATATGTGTTTTGTGTGTTATATAAATATATATTTATGTGTGTGTGTGTATGTTTTTTCTTGAATTACTAATGGTACACACATACACACACACGTATATCACATATATCACATATATATATATATATATATATATATATATATATATATATATAAACAAAACACATAAAATGACTGCATTTTCAAACTGGACTGCTTGCTATACTTAGTTTATTTTAGTGTTAATATAGTTTTTTTTTATCTTGTGGAGTTTTTTTGTTTTTGGTAGTTTGTTTTTCTCTGTAATGTTAGGTTTTTTAATTTTTCTGTAATATTAGTTTTTTTTTTAATTTACTGTAATGTTGGGTGTTTTTTTTAATTTAATATTTATTTTTAATGCAATGTTAGGTTGTTTTTTTTGGTAACTTAGGGGGTGTTAGCTGGTTAGGGGGATTAGAGGATAGTGGGTAGTTTGTGATGGAGGTTGTTGCGGTTTAGGGATTCATAGAGTATAGAGGTATTTTGCAATGGGGGGGTGTGGCGGTTTAGGGATAAATGGTGTAGTGGGTAGTTGGTGATGTGGGGGTGTGGAGATTTGGGGTTAACAGTGTAGTTTAATGCAACTTTTTCCTCTGGCCAAGCTCTTTACACAAACTTTCAGGGTGCGTAAAAAATTTGAATGTTAAAGGAGAGTGGGTTCGAGCAATCCATTAACTTTCAACTTGTAATATGAGCGGACATTGCTGCTCAATACCACCCATAGAAAATATGGGGAGCAGAAATTACCGCAAGCTTGCGTAAACTAATTTGCTTTAATTTAACAGTGCGCCACATGTCATATAGATTTGAGCGTAAGAAACACTGCAATCTTGCAATTGCATTTATGCTCCTTGAACACATTGCACCACTCGCAATCTGTCCGAAAGCTCGCCAATGCACTGATAATAACATGCAAATATTATGCCCATAACATGCGTATCTAAAGCTAACTCCCTTTTCAGTTACATGTCTGAATCTTAACAGGTTTGATAATTACTGATAATTATGTCAGAGCTAAAACTGGCATTAATTCCGACTATAAGTGTGCAACATTCAGTTATAATTACGTCCTTTTTTACGGTGTTAGTATGGTGCATGTTTTACTGACTGCAGCAGTGTCACAGAGGTGATCATTATCTACTGAAGTGACAATGACACCTATTATATATACAGTAGGTATAGATAAATACATATATATAGAGAAACATTCTATGTGCAGAACAATGGAATGTGAAATATTTACATTAAATGCACAGTATAACACTTTATTAAATATGAATATTGCATAAATATGCTTTAACATGTTTTCAGCTACTTTACTGCAAAGGGCTCCAGTGCACTTATATATATATGTCTATATTTGTATACATACAGTATGTATTTATCTGTTTATGTGTCTATATATGTATGTACATATGTATTTATGTGTTTATATGTGTTTTACTGTAGCCACCAATCAGCAAGTGCTACCCAGGGTGCTGAACCAAAAAAAGGGCTGGCTCCTAAGCTTACATTTCTGCCTTTTCAAATAAAGATAGCAAGAGAACAAAGAAAAATTGATAATAGGAGTAAAATAGAAAGTTGCTTAAAATTGCATGCTCTATCTGAATCATGAAAAAAAAAAAGTGGGTTTCATATCCCTTTAACACTTGAGCGGGAGCGTTAAATAGCTCTCCACTGGCCCTAATTGCATAACTAGATTTCTTGGTTTAAAGGAGAATCCAGTCTGATACTAAAATGATCTTTTATTTTACTGTGTTTTAACTCTTGCAAACTCACGTTTCTGCTCAAGTGCCATTCCAGATGCAGATACAGCTGGTAAATCAATTAGGAGTAGGCATTTATGCTTCAGTCACTTATTCCCATTTGTCACAGAACATGGGTGTTTTCAATAGTGCAAGTTTAAGTACAAGTTTAACCTTTTGGATGGATTTAAAAATCGCATACTCTAAAAAGATGATATATTTTTTGCACTAGAATATTCCTCCAAATAAATAAAACTAAATCCGGTTAATGTGTAATGTGGTTTCAAAACTAAATAGTCTATTTACACAGAACATTTGAGCTAGGTTTTTATTGCAAATCTGTGACAAAATAAAGAGTAAAGTAGGAGGACCAGATCTGAGGGAGAAAAACACACTTCATCAACGACATGCAACATACTCAAAATGAAAAGGGTGAATTATCAGACTAGGTTTTGGTTGTAATATGTTTTGCTGAGAAGGGGCACTGTGATTTAGATGACTGGACATGTGGCAATGTCATTAGGATAAAGGACATTGAAAAAACTGGTTTGCAGAACATGAGGTGGCTTCTGTGATGAAGTCAAAGGATGGTAAACCAGGGATGAGTCAATTTCATCTTTGGTCAGAACAAAGTGAAGTTTGCACCTATGTCAATTGTCAGTGTACAAAGTATTTGTGAGCATTACATAGTGCAGTGTTTTTCAACCAGTGTGCCGTGAGAGATCCTCAGGTGTGCCGCGGCAGACTGACAACAGTGTGACATATTTTTTAAATTTTGCTTGTTTTTTTATTCTGGGCCGTTTTTTTATTTTAAGTGAGATGATGACTGATGAAGGGGACTTTTCCCAGTGCGGGGTGTCCCTCTTTTAAATTTTGAAATATTGGGAGGTATGTGACAGGCTTATCAGGCATCATTTACAACCATGACATATTGACATTCATTCACAGACAATCATTATGATTGTTTGTGAATGAATGTCAATATGTCATGTATAGTTTGTAGGAGGCATGGCATGACAGCATAGTACAGTGTGTGTATGTATGTATGTTTGTGCATATATATATATATATATATATATATATATATATACACACACACATACATATATACATACATATATATATATATATATATATATATATACACACATACAACATACATATACATATATATATATATATATATATATATATATATATATATATATATATATATATAAATGTTCAAAAGAAAGAAATCCAGGGTCAAAGAGTTAAAAATAAAATCCAAACTTTATTAAAGTCCACTTGTGGATAAAAAACCATGGGGGTCACAAACATACAGCACTCAGCACTTGTTGTTTCCAGCTGACATGTTTCGGTGTAGTACCGTAATCATAGCTGATGGAATACACAAGTGCTGAGTGCTGTATGTTTGTGACCCCCATGGTTTTTTATCCACAAGTGGACTTTAATAAAGTTTGGATTTTATTTTTAACTCTTTGACCCTGGATTTCTTTCTTTTGAACATTTTCATTACGCCAGTATCTGGGGTCCCTAGGCTCGGAAGCCTCTCACTTATCAGGCTGGGTTTGGACTCACCTGTATGTATAGCCCTGTTTATGTCTGCTGGCTTTCTACTGAAGACGAGGAAAAGGGATACACCGATTGGACACCGCATACCACGTGACCGGCTGTGCATACGTCATCGGACGCGCACTGTGTGAAACACACTGAATCGGCACAGAGGATTCTGCAAGGAGCGGTGAACAACGGGGTTTTGTTTGCAGCACACGGAGCCGGAAGGATTGTGACAACACAGCACCGCATTTGATGCAGTGAGTATAGCCAATGAATTTGCTGTGACAGAGTTAAACGTATATGGCATACTCCTTTTGTGCTGTTGTTTTGTCTGAAGAGTCCGGGGCAAGAGTGTGCTAACAATTGAACTCAGTGTTAAGTTTACCTTTTCAACGGATTTCTTTATCCCTTGTCTTTGGGCATATACTACAATCTTGCAAATGAGAGTTGTGAATCATTCCCATAACGGGAGCTTACTAATATAGTGCACTTTACTAACTTTCCTTCACCCATTGAATATATATATATATATATATATATATATATACACACACACATTGTATTAAGCTACAATGTGTTATTTTGTAAAATTTTGGGATGGTGGTATGCCGCAGGATTTTTTAATGTAAAAAAGTGTGCCACGCCAAAAAAAAGGTTGAAAATCACTTACATAGTGTATGGAAGCTACATTTTGTATTGCAGTAAACATGATCATTAGGACTTTGTGCAAACCCACAATTGGCTTTTGTAAAAAATAGTATTAGTGGACCATATTTACTAAAGCTTTCTTTAGTGTGAGAAGCACAGCGCTGTACACATCTCACTGAATGCATTTTAATCTCTTTGTACATTTGTATTTTACAAAGCAATTCATTTACATTTAAACATTTGTATCCCTGAATAAACTGCTGTACATATAATAAAACACAAGTGAAAAACTCTCGTTTAAATGAGTAGTTTATTGTTCTATTCAATTCATATTAGAATGTGGTGCTGTATAAACAACATCAGAGTTGGGAACACAAACTCACCTAGACACAGTGTACCTGCACATTCCGTGCTGTGTAAAATGAGTCTCACACTACTACACAATAGCTGAACGGGGTAACCTTGGTCAGGGTTTTGTGTTCTATACAGATTTCAGAGTATTGAAACTCCAATCAGGAACCTGCTGAGCTATTTCAGGTTGTTCAAGCTTTTTTAAAAACTTCATACAATGCTAAATAAATGATTGTATATGAAACTAGAGGTGAATACAAGTTTGATACATTTTTGTTTCAAATGGAAAAGGTTTCATTAGTGACGGCTGCTTTTTATGAAACATCACTGTCCCCTGAGAGACGTTACATTCCTTTATTTATCCTTACTTTTTATAAGAAGCAGGTTATAGGGAACTCAAGAGTCATCCCCATCACGTAATGAATTCTATGTTGTATCTTATGGTATCCTGCTGTCCTGCTATATCTTGTTTTGTCCTGTTGTGATATATTCTGTCTTGCTGTGTTCTATTGTGTGTTTTTTTGTGTCCTGTTGTGTCATGTTGTCTCCTGTTATAGCCTACTGGGCCCTGCTGTTCTCTATGTTATACTTTTGTGCTTTGTTGTGTCATCAGGTTAATAACGCGCTCATTAGAGGAAATAATGCAGTTATATTCTGTGTGTAGGAATGCTGAGGTCACATGATCTTTTAACTTTAAATAGACATGGAAGTCAACTAGGGGAAGAGGGGGGAAGGACTATAAATTATTTTCCCCTTTTGTTCATCTTGGGGATCCTAATTTTTTCCTATCCTTCCTTCATTGGAGAAATGCTAATAATAATTTTGAACCATATGTTTTTTTAATTAAAGAATAACCCAATTTTTTTTTTTTTTAAGAAACCCAAAAGAATTTTTCTTTCATGAATCAGATAGAGCAGCAATATTAAACAACTTTTTAATTTACTCCTAATATCAATTTATCTTTGTTCTTTTGGTATCTTTATTTGAAAAGCAGGAATGCAATCTTAGAAGAAGACCCATTTTTGGTTCAGCATGCCGGGTAGCGCTTGCTGATTGGTGTGTACATTTAACCACCAATCAACAAGCGCCACCCAAGTGCTGAACAAAAAATGGGCTGGCTCCTAAGCTTACATTCCTGCTTTTCAAATAAAAATACCTAGAGAATGAAGAAAAATTGATAATAGGAGTAAATTAGAAAGTTGCTTAAAATTGAATGCACTATCTGAACCATGAAAGAAAAAAAATCGGGTTTCATATCCCTTTACGGGTGTGTTTGTTTTCAAGCTAAATAATGAAGGTTTCCTTTACATCTCTATGTTCTTTTAATTGTTTTTAACGTTTCCCAGAACAGGCAACTAAACACTTCCCCCTATAGCAAACAAATAAAAAAATTCTCATTTAAATGCATTTGTGATATTATGCAGCAAACTGAACTTGTGATATGAAACCTAAATGACCTGATTGTGCTCATGTAACTGAGGGTTTTTTCTTGAGTAGTTCCAATTGCCCATATACTTATAAGACCATAGAGAGTCGAGTGTGAGACTCTGACAGAGCTTTAACCTAGTTTTGTTCACAGGCATAATACAGCAAGTAATAACACAATGAAACTAAAGGCTCCTACAAAGAGGCTGAGTGACCACAGCGCAGTTGCGATTTCAACGATAATTTGCAAGTCAGCATGAAAACCCCACCAGGGCACTTCAATATCTGTTCAGAAGCTCCAGGTAAATAGATTGTTTTTCTTGATATAACAAAATATTTCTGTTTTCAAAGCTCAGATGGATATGAAGAAACTATGGAATAGACTTGAGCAGGTATAAAACACTGAGGGACAAGTAACTAAGGCCTATCATTACATTCTATCTCAGAAGCATGTGCACTGATGTGGTTACATAAAAAAAAGGAAATACATTCTCATGGAGGGCTCTGAATGCCTTTACTGAGCAGCCATGTCCCACATCCACGTGGGCGCTTACAGATATCTTCTCTTTCTTATGCCATGTAATTCTGCGCATTGCGGTCACACCTTTCTTTCATGTAAGTGGCAAGAGTCCATGAGCTAGTGACGTATGGGATATACATTCCTACCTGGAGGGGGCAAAGTTTCCCAAACCTCAAAATGCCTATAAATACACCCCCCACCGCACTCATACTTCAGTTTTACAAACTTTGCCTTCGTTGGAGGATGATGAAGCATGATGTGCTTGTTTTCTTCTGTGAATGGTGCTTCTAAGCATTTTGAAGCCCAGTGCCTCTCAAAGTACAGTGTTTGTCTGAGGGATGTGAAGGGAGTATTGCCTAAAGATGCCATGTTTTCACCTATGGGAAATCTATTCTAAGGCTCTCTGTAATCGGTCACAGACATTATACATCGCAGACATTATACTCCTCTACCATTACCTCTGCTGATATGTTTCAGGACTGGTTTGTCTGTCTGCTATATGTGAATGGGTGTCTTCAGGTAAGTATATATCATTTTTTAAGACACTCTCAGCTATGTTTGGCACTTTATATTTTTAAAGTTTTATATATATATATATATTGCATATATTTGCCATGAGTCAGGTCTATGTTTATTTCCCTTTGCAGTCTAATAGTTTCAGCATGGAAAATTATTTTTGGGATAAATGTAGTATATTTTTTACTTACCTGAGGTTTCAGCTAGTTGTAACTCATCATGTTGCATCACAGTCCCCTCATTTCTCATCTTTTGGACAGGAAGTTTGTCTGTATGCGTAAACAAGAGAGAGATTCCTCTTTGTTTGCATTGCTTTGTTACTGATTTTCAGCGTTGTTTTTTTACTACGCTTCTGCATTCATGAATTGCCTCCTGTGGCATCTTTATCATGGTTGACCTCTGGCTCTGTGGCTCCTCTGCTGGATTCTGACATTGTTACTGTTCCACTGTTCTGGTTCTGATCTCAGCTTGCCTGACTGTGTCTTCTATTCCACTGGATTGGCCTTTAACAGTGGTTCACATCCTGAGTCTTATTCATAGTGTTGAGATAGTGTCTGTTAACATCATTCCTCTTGATATGCCATGCATGCCACTTATTGTACCAGTTTAGTATTAATATAAAATGCATATACCCCCTTAATAAAGGCAGTCCTAGATAGTTGTTTACTCTTGCTGACGCATTTCGGCTTCCTTCTCTGTAGTCATAGCATGCTATGACTACAGTGAAATAAGTCGAAATGCGTCAGAATTAGTGACCACCATCCCGTGCTGCAGCCCTGTGTGCTGTATTTGTGGATTACTTTTCCTGCTTTTATGAAATTAATAAAACTGTTTTGATGAAATTTTAACAAGGAAGTACCAGATTCTCTTTACCTTGTCCGTTATACTCGTTGAGCCAACAAGACGTTTCCGGTCACATCACTCTTGGAATGAGCCCCTTCACCCACCCAATAGGAGCGGAGGTGTGTCAAGGATCTTACGTCACATGCCATAGCCGCACATGGAAGCTACACACACTTGCACAGAATTCAAGACTACGAGCGGCTTGAAGAGGGGAGCTGACGGCATAGCCGGAGAACTGCAGGTAGCAGTGTGAACTTTCTCCCCTAGGACCGAGCGCTACGGACTTTGTAAAATGCATATACCCCCTTAATAAAGGCAGTCCTAGATAGTTGTTTACTCTTGCTGACGCGTTTCGGCTTCCTTCTCCGTAGTCATAGCATGCTATGACTACAGCGAAAGAAGTCGAAACGCGTCAGCATTAGTGACCACCATCCCGTGCTGCAGCCCTGTGTGCTGTATTTGTGGATTACTTTTCCTGCTTTTATGAAATTAATAAAACTGTTTTGATGAAATTTTAACAAGGAAGTACCAGATTCTCTTTACCTTGTCCGTTATACTCGTTGAGCCAACAAGAAGTTTCCGGTCACATCACTCTTGGAATGAGCCCCTTCACCAATCCAATAGGAGCGGAGGTGTGTCAAGGATCTTACGTCACATGCCATAGCCGCACATGGAAGCTACACACACTTGCACAGAATTCAAGACTACGAGCGGCTTGAAGAGGGGAGCTGACGGCATAGCCGGAGAACTGCAGGTAGCAGTGTGAACTTTCTCCCCTAGGACCGAGCGCTACGGACTTTGTGATATATGTGAGTTTCAGTGTTATATTGCTTCTGCTTTTTATTTACTGCATTCTATATATACCTTAAGGTTTATAACAGGGAATTAAGCCTATTGAGGTGGATTAACAGGCAATTAACGAATCTTGCTACACATGGAAAGGAGGACACTTTTGTTTTCACTAGTTGTTTACTCTGCCTAATAATAAATCTGTCTCTCAGTGCAGAGTTACTACAAAGGCTTTTTATTTTGGCAACAAATATAATGGGCTCCATTTATTAAGGAGCAAATGCTGCTTCGGAGCCCAATCGCCTGAAACAGAAGTTAAGAAGCAGCGGTCATAAGACCGCTGCTCCTTAACTTGTCTGCAACCTTTTAGGTAGCATATTGAAATCATCCCTATCCGATCGGCATGATTGACAGCCCCTGCTAGCGGCTTATTGACCGCCAGTGAGCAGGGTGTGGCATTGCACAAGTATTTCACTAGAATATCGGTATTTAGCAAGGTCGAGCGGACATGATTCACTACAGCGAATAATGTCAGCTCGACTATTAATAAATCTACCCCAATGTGTGTATGTGAAGTGGTAATGGGTTTGTGAGATTAAGTGTTAGAGAATTTACCCTAATTTTTTGTCACACTCCATCTCCAGAAGAGAATTGACTAAATCATGGCTTCTGAGTCTTTCTAATATAGGGCTAGATTACAAGTGGCAAACTAACTGTTATTATGCGCAAGTGAAAAAGGGTTTACCTTTGCTCTTTGTGCACTTCGGAAATAGCTCACGTATTAGTATTACAAGTTGAAAGATAGTGTGTTTGATTGAGCACAATTTAATTTAATGAGCGTCTGGATAGCGCGACTACAGAGCTCTGGTTAAAGGGACATAATACTCATATTCTAAATCATTTGAAACTGATGCAGCATAACTGCAAAAAGCTGACAGGAAAATATCAATTGAGCATCTCTATGTAAAAAAGGAAGATATTTTACCTCAAGTTCCTCAGCTCAGCAGAGTAAGTTCTGTGTAAAAAGTTATACTCAGCTGCAGCCCAGCTGCAGGTAAAAAAAAAATAATAATGTACAAATGAACAGCAGCCAATCAGCATCAGCAGTGCTGAGGTCATGAACTCTTTTACTGTGATCTCATGAGATTTCACTTAACTCTCATGAGATTTCATAGCAAACTTCCTTTAAACTGAATAGGGAAATAATATGAGAGTGCACGTAAGCTCGCCCCTTCGGCTGTCTCGGGACAGACATACTGATTTGCTGCTTAGAACTTAGAAGTCCTTTACAATGGGATGTGGCTACTGAGAAACTTTTGAGGTAAAATATCTTTCTTTTTTACATAGAGTTCTTCAGGTGATATTTTCTAGTCAGCTTTTTACAGCTATGCTGCATCACTTTCAAATGTTTAAACATTTGGGTATTATGGTCCTTTAACTGTTATGCTCAACTAAAAAAATTACTGTAAATATTTCACATTCCAATGTTCTTCACATAGGGAAATATGTAAGTATATTTACATAGAGAGAGAGAGAGAGAGAGAGATAATCATATAAATAGAAAAAAAGAAAGATAGATAGATAAATAGATAATAGATAGATACACATATATATTTTACCAAAATACCATTATATATATATATATATATATATATATATGTATTTATGATTAAATATAACATATTCTTCTATGTGAAAAAAATTAGAATGGGAAATATTAATATTTCATATCGGTTAGCGCACTTAAGAAAATGCAATCAGGTAAGGTTTTCTTTCCACTTTTTGCACACCATTGAAGTCTGTGGGGGAATACATTAACGCGTTTGCAATATTCTAAGTTCGGATTTTTGTGCACGTCGGGTTAGCGTTTGAGCAAAAATATTTACTTTCAACTTGTAATATGTACACTACCCAACGTACGCAAAAAGCTTACTTCTAGCAGAGTTAACATGCAGGCAGGAGTGATAAATATTGCTCCACTGGTAATCTAGCCCATAATATTTTGTACAATAGATCTACATTTACACTTTGTCAAAATAGAGTATATATCAATAATAGAGTGCATGGCTTGAATGCTATGGATGTTGAGACTGAAACCAGGGTGAAAATAGGATTGGTAGTGGAGCTAACAGCATAAAGCAATGCACACCTAGTCAGTGTGGAGTTAATTTATTATGACAAGTGGAATTGGAAGAGCACGGCACAGTCATTTTACTAGCCATGCGTTAAAACACTTGAGTGCAATGGAAGGAAAAGCAACAGTACCAGAGATGTTATTCTGGGAAACATATAGAGAAGGCATTAAATAGGAAAATTATGAAGGAGATACAGATGTATCAGACATGGATCAAGTAATAAAAAGAAA
This sequence comes from Bombina bombina, assembly GCF_027579735.1. Taxonomy (NCBI): domain Eukaryota; kingdom Metazoa; phylum Chordata; class Amphibia; order Anura; family Bombinatoridae; genus Bombina; species Bombina bombina. The sequence goes on from NC_069505.1 coordinate 289,613,339, forward strand.
GAAGCTGAGATCTGAATATAAAAATGTAATGGCACAATCAACAAATTATATTCTCTCTTTTATAGGAATAAAGGATTTTCCAGCCTGTGACTTAGTGTAAAGCATTTTATATCCATAAAAACACAAATGCATTTTCTTAGTGGCCTAACAAACGGCTATATTACGAGTTTTTCGTTTTGAGCTGTGTGGTGCTAACGTGCAGTTTTCTCTCACCGCTCACTTACCTGCAGCGCTGGTATTACGGGTTTTTACAAACCCGGCGTTAAAAGGCAAGAAGTGAGCGTTGAGCAAAATTTTACTCCTTACTGCACTCCAATACCAGCGCTGCTTAAGTCAACGGTGAGCTGGTCGTACGTGCTCATGCACGATTTCCCCATAGGAATCAACGGGGAGAGCCGGCTGAGAAAAAATCTAACACCTGCAAAAATGCAGCGTAAAGCTCAGTAACGCAGCCCCATTGATTCCTATGGGGAAATAAAATTTATGTCTACACCTAACACCCTAACATGAACCCCGAGTCTAAACACCCCTAATCTTACACTTATTAACACCTAATCTGCCACCCCCGACATCGCCGACACCTACATTATATTTATTAACGCCTAATCTGCTGCTCTGGAGACCGCTGCCACCTACATTATATTTATGAACAAAATTAAGGTGTAACCCAAGGCGCCTACCCTAAGGAGGCTAGGTGTATAAAATGTGTAATCTAATTAAGATTCAGTGTAGTCTAAAAAATGTTTTTAATACATAAATAAAATTGTTTGACAGATAAAACAAATATACATATAATGTCTCAGGTATACATACAATGCTTCATGGATCCATGGTAAACAACAGAGAAATAAAATCGAATAGTAAATAGAGTAAAACAGTAAAATAATCCAATAAAATGCAGTGCTAAATAATACAATAGCAGCGAATGATATAGTTCCTGACAATCTTGTTTGGGAAGTCTCTGATGGATAAATGGGGTGTGAAGAGAAAAAGTGTAAAAAAACTCCTCTAATTGTGGGTGAAAGAAACTTCAAAATGTGCTCTAAAATATCAAAAACATAATCCTCGAAAAAAAATATATCAAAAAATATATATAGCTCTCAAAAACATTTTTATATATATATATATTCCACAGAAGTGTGTTCCAAAAGAACGGTGAAAAAATGTGAAAAAATGTGAAGAAAAATAATAAAGAAAAATTTTTTGGGGAATAAGTGAAGAGAAAAGTCTAAAATAGTTCAATTGTTCCAGTTGCTGAGTTTCCTAAATCCCAGTGGAAAGTGTAATCGGAGTGTCAATAAAGGTGTAGAAAATAAATTGTCAGTAATCCTTTATTCCTGAAAATCCTTAGCCATCAATCCAGTAAAAAACAAAAATAAAAAATATGCACAAAAGACAATAAATAAGTGCAAAAAAATAAATCAAAAAAATAAAAAGTAAAAATGAAAAACAGAGAACAGTAACCTGTAGAGAGAGAAGAGAAACAAAATATAGTGTAGATTGTCCTAAATGTTCAGCAAATAATGAAATAAGGCTTACCAGCTGGTCAACGCGTTTCGGCCCGTGCTAGGCCTTTCTCAAGACTGGTTTTAGTATACTGGTGGTGGCCTTATATAGTTTGTTTGGCCGGAAGTGATTTGTTACTCACTTCCGGTTTTTCGGATTTTGCTATCTTGTTTTGGGGCTAAATGTAATATACAGTTGTGTGTAGTTTCCTTATTTTAGTGTAGACTGATAATAGATTATGACGTTCTATAGTTTAGCAAGATATCTTTCGTTGTTAGCCCTTTCTTAATGCCTCCGTGGGAAACGTGACGTCACTTCCGGTCTAGGCAATTTTTACGATCGATTTCATAGATCGTGTATGCGAATTGGGTACATAATTCTGTTTGGGTCTATGTTTCTATGGGGGGAGTAGAGTCTATAATTCTCTTATTTTTCCATATCGATTTCCTTAATGTTGGTAAACATGGGTCCGTAATAGGACCGACCTGATTGGTCATGACGTCACGGTCTCGGGTTGGCGCCTTTGATTGGTTCTGAAACGGAGGGTTTGCCTAATCCTGCCTTACTATTGGTGTGCAAATAGCCGTGATTTTAAAAGCCATATTCTTACAGTATGATGTTTCCTTGAACTATTGAAATAGAGGTGCTTTAATACCAGAGCACTAGTATTTTTCTAATGTGTATCTTCTAGGTATCCTGGTGTCTTTTTCGCTTTTATTTGTTCAACATAAAGAGAAACTGTCAGTAGATTTTAAATGAACGTAGTTTTTTGGCAAATTGTAAAAATGTTATCTTACAAAAGATGGACTTTAATTAACGGCGTAGTAGGGATAAATAATAGTATCTTATACTTTCTTTCTGATGGTGAGAGACACATGCTTTTTACGAAAGATGGATATTGATTATCGGCATAACAGGGGAAGGGGGGAGGTAGTTGTAACTTCTTATTTTCTTTCTGATATTTAGGGGCATAGGAGGTTTGGATACTTATGAGATCTAATTTAAGCGGTTTTACTATATATTAAGCCAATTTTTTAATTCCATACTTATGATATCTAATTAAGCGGTTTTTCTATATATTAAGCCAATTTTTTAATTCCAATAGTATCTTTTTGGTGATATAGAGCCAAGATGTTAGTGTGCTATCTGCCTGAATGGTTCAGCATAATAAAGAAAAGAAGTCAGTAATTCCTCTAATATGGATATGTGTATTAACCTAAATGTATGTTATTATACGCATATCTGTAGGTTGAGTATATTTAATCCTTACCTATAGGGAGGTTGATGTGCCCTATATGACTTATGGGACGTCAATGTAAGGACTTTTAATGCATTTTGGGTCTCTTAAAAGTACGATTGTATCATCTTTTAATCTATACCCTTAATATATATTTTTTCTGGATGTTTCTTATCAAGGTTGAAATTGTAAAATGTAGTATTTAAAAAGAAAGTCTTTGGTCGAAGGGGATCACTTATCTAAGGTTTCTACTTTTAATTAAAATGGAAGCATATTAAGATGGATTGGTTCGAATGGGGAAGCTTCGGATTGTAGTGGGTTTTATTTTTGAAACCCAATATTTGATTATAGAGTCTTTTTTCGATCTGAGATGTCTACTTTAATAGTAGCCTTTTGAGAGGGGCTAATTTGGTTAGGAGGATTCATCTTGTTTTGAACCTATTTTTACTTCAGAGTGTCCGATGTGATTAGGTCATGTTGAAAAGGTGCGACAAGTCTTCTTTGATAGATTCAAGACTTGGGTGGAGTCTTTCAGGTAAGAGGGAAGTTGTTGAACATACCTCTGTAAATTCAGGTCAACGTATTCAGATAGATTGCTACTGAGTGATCCGATACCTGAAATAATCGGTCTTCCGGGGGGGTTTTGCAGTGTTTTATGAATCTTGGGTAAGTGATATATCACGGGGGTTATGGGGTGATTAATGTTGATATAGTTGTATTCTTTTTCAGTAAGAATCCTTTTATCTTTTGCCTTATCCAGTAAGCTCAATAGTTCTTTTTTATATGTTCCCAACGGATTTGAGCGTAATTTGCAGTAGGTGTTTTGGTCACTTAATATTCTTTCATTTTCTGATTCGTAGTCACTTCTATTCATGATGACGATGCCTCCTCCCTTATCGGCCGGTTTGATACTTAAGTCATAGTTGTTTTCGAGTTCCTTTATTGTTTTAAACTGTTGAGTAGTGAGATTGTGTTTCCTTATCTTGAGTTTCTTCTGTTGGATATCTCTGATATCTCGGCATACTAGATTCTCAAAGGTTTCTATAGCTACTCCTTTGCTCGCAACTGGATAAAATGTGGATTTGGGTTTAAGTTCCGTATGTCTGAAAGAGTCCGTATATTCTCTTGGTATATAAGCCAACCTATATATGGGTAAATGGGAGCATATCTTTTGGGAATCTTGCCCAGCTAGCGCGGACCTGGTCCTCTACCGCCGTTATATCGACGATATACTTATAGTCTGGAAGGGGACACAATCGGATCTTGACTACACCTTTGAAATCATGAATGAAAACAAGAATAACCTACATTTTACATACACCAGTAGCCAGACCGATATAATCTTCCTCGACTTAAAAATCGAAGTGAAAAACGGAAAGCTAGAGACTTCTACCCACTTTAAACAAGTGGACAGCAATAACTATATACACATGACCAGTTGCCACCATTACAATTGGAAAAATAACATACCAAAAAGTCAACTGTTAAGAATGAGGAAAAACTGTTCCACTATAGATAAATGGGAAGAACAGGCAACAACGATAAAAGATAAATTTCTTGAGAGAGGGTATAACGAGACAGAATTGGACCAGAAAATTCAAGAGGTCAGGATGATCGACAGATCCACCCTCACCAAATATAAAAAACCAAAAACAACAACAAATGAAGAGTCACTGGATATAGCGATGATTACAGAGTACAGTGATAACAAAAATATCATTGAGAAAATATTTAAAAAACATTGGAGTATACTAAAAGATGATGACCTGATAGGTGAGAAACTCCCTATTCAACCCAGGTTCATTTACAGAAAAACTAAGAACCTAAAAAGCAAACTGGCCCCGAGTATACCGAAGAAAAAGACTGCCAAAGTCACAAATGTGTTTGGAAAAGAACTTAAAGGATTCTTCCCATGCATATCATGCAAATCTTGCAAACACGGTATAAAAGCATCATCCTTCATTTGCCATAACACCAAGGTAACATATAAGATCAAGGATCTAATCAGATGCCAAGACAAGGGCATTATATATATGCTCCAATGCTCATGTGGCCTACAATATGTAGGCCAGACTTCTAGAACCCTGAAAGATAGGATGCGAGAACATCTGCTCCAGATCGAGAAACTAAATGCAGATACAGCGCTATACAAACACTTTGTAGATAAACACAAAGGTAACACTAAAGAACTGACCTTCCTAGGGATACAAAAGATCCAAAAGGATTGGAGAGCAGGGAACTATGGAAAAAGACTCCTCACAGCGGAATCCAGATGGATCTTCAACCTGGACTGTCTATACCCAAGAGGTCTTAACAACAAAGAAGACTTGTCGCACCTTTTCAACATGACCTAATCACATCGGACACTCTGAAGTAAAAATAGGTTCAAAACAAGATGAATCCTCCTAACCAAATTAGCCCCTCTCAAAAGGCTACTATTAAAGTAGACATCTCAGATCGAAAAAAGACTCTATAATCAAATATTGGGTTTCAAAAATAAAACCCACTACAATCCGAAGCTTCCCCATTCGAACCAATCCATCTTAATATGCTTCCATTTTAATTAAAAGTAGAAACCTTAGATAAGTGATCCCCTTCGACCAAAGACTTTCTTTTTAAATACTACATTTTACAATTTCAACCTTGATAAGAAACATCCAGAAAAAATATATATTAAGGGTATAGATTAAAAGATGATACAATCGTACTTTTAAGAGACCCAAAATGCATTAAAAGTCCTTACATTGACGTCCCATAAGTCATATAGGGCACATCAACCTCCCTATAGGTAAGGATTAAATATACTCAACCTACAGATATGCGTATAATAACATACATTTAGGTTAATACACATATCCATATTAGAGGAATTACTGACTTCTTTTCTTTATTATGCTGAACCATTCAGGCAGATAGCACACTAACATCTTGGCTCTATATCACCAAAAAGATACTATTGGAATTAAAAAATTGGCTTAATATATAGAAAAACCGCTTAATTAGATATCATAAGTATGGAATTAAAAAATTGGCTTAATATATAGTAAAACCGCTTAAATTAGATCTCATAAGTATCCAAACCTCCTATGCCCCTAAATATCAGAAAGAAAATAAGAAGTTACAACTACCTCCCCCCTTCCCCTGTTATGCCGATAATCAATATCCATCTTTCGTAAAAAACATGTGTCTCTCACCATCAGAAAGAAAGTATAAGATACTATTATTTATCCCTACTACGCCGTTAATTAAAGTCCATCTTTTGTAAGATAACATTTTTACAATTTGCCAAAAAACTACGTTCATTTAAAATCTACTGACAGTTTCTCTTTATGTTGAACAAATAAAAGCGAAAAAGACACCAGGATACCTAGAAGATACACATTAGAAAAATACTAGTGCTCTGGTATTAAAGCACCTCTATTTCAATAGTTCAAGGAAACATCATACTGTAAGAATATGGCTTTTAAAATCACTGCTATTTGCACACCAATAGTAAGGCAGGATTAGGCAAACCCTCCGTTTCAGAACCAATCAAAGGCGCCAACCCGAGACCGTGACGTCATGACCAATCAGGTCGGTCCTATTACGGACCCATGTTTACCAACATTAAGGAAATCGATATGGAAAAATAAGAGAATTATAGACTCTACTCCCCCCATAGAAACATAGACCCAAACAGAATTATGTACCCAATTCGCATACACGATCTATGAAATCGATCGTAAAAATTGCCTAGACCGGAAGTGACGTCACGTTTCCCACGGAGGCATTAAGAAAGGGCTAACAACGAAAGATATCTTGCTAAACTATAGAACGTCATAATCTATTATCAGTCTACACTAAAATAAGGAAACTACACACAACTGTATATTACATTTAGCCCCAAAACAAGATAGCAAAATCCGAAAAACCGGAAGTGAGTAACAAATCACTTCCGGCCAAACAAACTATATAAGGCCACCACCAGTATACTAAAACCAGTCTTGAGAAAGGCCTAGCACGGGCCGAAACGCGTTGACCAGCTGGTAAGCCTTATTTCATTATTTGCTGAACATTTAGGACAATCTACACTATATTTTGTTTCTCTTCTCTCTCTACAGGTTACTGTTCTCTGTTTTTCATTTTTACTTTTTATTTTTTTGATTTATTTTTTTGCACTTATTTATTGTCTTTTGTGCATATTTTTTATTTTTGTTTTTTACTGGATTGATGGCTAAGGATTTTCAGGAATAAAGGATTACTGACAATTTATTTTCTACACCTTTATTGACACTCCGATTACACTTTCCACTGGGATTTAGGAAACTCAGCAACTGGAACAATTGAACTATTTTAGACTTTTCTCTTCACTTATTCCCCAAAAAATTTTTCTTTATTATTTTTCTTCACATTTTTTCACATTTTTTCACCGTTCTTTTGGAACACACTTCTGTGGAATATATATATATATAAAAATGTTTTTGAGAGCTATATATATTTTTTGATATATTTTTTTTCGAGGATTATGTTTTTGATATTTTAGAGCACATTTTGAAGTTTCTTTCACCCACAATTAGAGGAGTTTTTTTACACTTTTTCTCTTCACACCCCATTTATCCATCAGAGACTTCCCAAACAAGATTGTCAGGAACTATATCATTCGCTGCTATTGTATTATTTAGCACTGCATTTTATTGGATTATTTTACTGTTTTACTCTATTTACTATTCGATTTTATTTCTCTGTTGTTTACCATGGATCCATGAAGCATTGTATGTATACCTGAGACATTATATGTATATTTGTTTTATCTGTCAAACAATTTTATTTATGTATTAAAAACATTTTTTAGACTACACTGAATCTTAATTAGATTACACATTTTATACACCTAGCCTCCTTAGGGTAGGCGCCTTGGGTTACACCTTAATTTTGTTCCTGTATATTGGGTATCAGCTAGGATTACCCCTTCCCCGGGCCTATAGGTTGTGAATAGGCGCAGAGGACAATCTTTTCTAATCTTTTCTAATTATATTTATGAACCCCTAATCTGCCGCCCCCAATGTCGCCGCAACCTACCTACATTTATTAACCCCTAATCTGCTGCCCCCAATGTTGCCGCCACTATAATAAACATATTAACCCCCAAACCGCCACACTCCCTCCTTGCAAACATTAGTTAAATATTATTAACCCCTAATCTGCCGTCCCTAACATCGCCGCCACCTACCTACACTTATTAACCCCTAATCTGCCACCCCCAACGTCGCTGCCACTATACTAAATGTATTAACCCCTAAACCTAAGTCTAACCCTAACCCAAACACCCCCTAACTTAAATATAATTTAAATAAATCTAACTAAAAATTCATATCATTAACTAAATTATTCCTATTTAAAACTAAATACTTACCTATAAAAAAAAACCTATGCTAGCTACAATATAACTAATAGTTACATTGGATTTATCTTAGGGTTTATTTTTATTTTACAGGCAAGTTTGTATTTATTTTAACTAGGTACAATAGTTATTAAATAGTTATTAACTATTTAATAACTACCTAGCTAAATTAAATACAAAAGTACCTGTAAAATAAAACTTAACCTATGTTACAATAACCTAACACTACACTATAATTAAATAAATTAACTAAATAAACTAAATTAACAACAATTAAATAAATTAAATTAAATTAGCTAAAGTACAAAAAAAACAAACACTAAATTACAGAAAATAATAAACAAATTACAAGATATTTTAACTAATTACACCTAATCTAATAGCCCTATCAAAATAAAAAAAGCCCCCCCAAAATAAAAAAAAAACCCTAGCCTAAACTAAACTATCAATAGCCCTTAAAAGGGCCTTTTGCGGGGCATTGCCCCAAAGTAATCAGCTCTTTTACCTGTAAAAAAAAATACAAACAACCCCCCCAACAGTAAAACCCACCACCCACACAACCAACCCCCCAAATAAAATACTATCTAAAAAAACCTAAGCTCCCCATTCCCCTGAAAAGGGCATTTGGATGGGCATTGCCCTTAAAAGGGCAGTTAGCTCTTTTGCGGCCCAAACCCTAACCTAAAAATAAAACCCACCCAATACACCCTTAAAAATCCTAACACTAACCCCCTGAAAACCGGACATCCATCCTCAAGGAAGCGACATAAGTCTTCATCCAACCGGGCCGAAGTCCTCAGTGAAGCCGGGAGAAGTCTTCATCCAAGCCATGCGAAGTGGTCCTCCAGACGGGCAGAAGTCTTCATCCAGACGGCATCTTCTATCTTCATCCATCCGACGCAGAGCTGGTCAATCTTCAAGACATGCGACGTGGAGCATCCTCTTCATCCGACGACTACCCAATGAATGAAGGTTCCTTTAAGTGACGTCATCCAAGATGGTGTCCCTTAGATTCCGATTGGATGATAGAATTAGCCAATCGGAATTAAGGTAGATAAAAATCCTATTGGCTGATGCAATAAGCCAATACTATTGAAGTTCAATCCTATTGACTGATCCAATCAGCCAATAGGATTGAGCTCGCATTCTATTGGCGGTTCCAATCAGCCAATAGAATGCACGTTCAATCCTATTTGCTGATTGGATTAGCCAATAGGATTGAACTTCAATCCTATTGGATGATTGCATAAGCCAATAGGATTTTTTCTACCTGAATTCCGATTGGCTGATAGAATTCTATCAGCCAATCGGAATCTAAGGGACGCCATCTTGGATGACGTCACTTAAAGGAACCTTCATTCGTCGGGTAATCGTCGAATCAGAAATAAGATAGAAAAAATCCTATTGGCTGATGCAATCAGCCAATAGGATTGAAGTTCAATCCTATTGGCTGATCCAATCAGTCAATAGGATTTAACTCGCATTCTATTGGCTGATTGGATCAGCCAATAGGATTGAACTTCAATAGTATTGGCTGATTGCATCATCCAATAGTATTTTTTCTATCTTAATTCCGATTGGCTGATAGAATTCTATCAGTCAATCGGAATCTAAGGGACGCCATCTTGGATGATGTCACTTAAAGGAACCTTCATTCGTCGGGTAATCGTCGGATGAAGAGGATGCTCTGCGTCTGATGTCTTGAAGATGGACCCGCTCCGCGTTGAATGGAAGATAGAAGATGCTGTCTGTATTAAGACTTCTGCCCATCTGGAGGACCACTTCACACGGCTTGGATGAAGACTTCTCCCGGCTTCGTTGAGGACTTCTGCCCGGTTGGATGAAGACCTCTGCCTCTTCCTTGAGGATGGATGTTCGGTCTTCAGAACTGTAAGTCGATCAACAGGGGGTTAGTACGGTTTATTTAAGGGTGTATTGGGTGGGTTTTATTTTTAGGTTAGGGTTTGGGCCTGCAAAAGAGCTAACTGCCCTTTAAAGGGCAATGCCCATCCAAATGCCCTTTTCAGGGCAATGAGGAGCTTAGGTTTTTTAGATAGTATTTTATGTGGGGGGTTGGTTTTGTTGGTGGTGGGTTTTACTGTTGGGGGGTTGTTTGTATATTTTTTTTTTACAGGTAAAAGAGCTGATTAGTTTGAGGCAATGCTCCGCAAAAGGCCCTTTTAAGGGCTATTGATAGTTTAGTTTAGGCTAGGGTTTTTTTATTTTGGGGGGGGGGCTTTTTTATTTTGATAGGGCTATTAGATTAGGTGTAATTAGTTTAAATATCTTGTAATTGTTTATTATTTTCTGTAATTTAGTGTTTTTTTTTGTACTTTAGCTAATTTAATTTAATGTATTTAATTGTTGTTAATTTAGATAACTTATTTAATTATAGTGTAGTGTTAGGTGTTATTGTAACTTAGGTTAGGTTTTATTTTACAGGTACTTTGTATTTATTTTATCTAGGTAGTTATTAAATAGTTAATAACTATTTAATAACTATTCTACCTAGTTAAAATAAATACAAACTTGCCTGTAAAATAAAAATTAACCCTAAGATAGCTACAATGTAACTATTAGTTATATTGTAGCTAGCTTAGGGTTTATTTTATAGGTAAGTATTTAGTTTTAAATAGGAATAATTTAGTTAATGATAGTAATTTTTATTTAGATTTCTTTTAATTATATTTAGGGGGTTAGGGTTAGACTTAGATTTAGGGGTTAATAACTTTAGTATAGTGGCGGCGACGTTGGGGGCAGCAGATTAGGGGTTAATAAATGTAGGTAGGTGTCGGCGATGTTAGGGATGGCAGATTAGGGGTTAATAATATTTAACTAATGTTTGCAAGGCGGGAGTGCGGCGGTTTAGGGGTTAATATATTTATTATAGTGGCGGCGATGTCCGGTTCGGCAGATTAGGGGTTACATTTTTTTTTAAGTGTTTGCAATGCAGGAAGGCCTCGGTTTAGGGGTTAATAGGTCGTTTATGGGTGTTAGTGTACTTTTTAGCACTTTAGTTAAGAGTTTTATGCTACGGCGTTATAGTGTAAAACTCTTAACTACTGACTTTAGAATGCGTTACCAGTCTTGACAGGAGAGAGTTTACCGCTCACTTTTTGGCAGACTCGTAATACCGGGGCTATGCAAGTCCTATTGAAAAAATAGGATACGCAATTTACGTAAGTGGATTCGCGGCAATTCCAAGTCTGGCCAAAAAAGTTAGTGGTGAGCCTGTACCTTCAAGACTCGTAATACCAGCGGGCGTTAAAAGCAGCGTTAGGACCGGCTAACGCTGCTTTTTAAGCCTAACGCAAAACTTGCAATCTAGCCAATAGATCTTTCAGGCTGCCGGATAGCTATGAGTTGCACAGCATCAAACTGATTATAGTTGTATCCCATCTCCTAAATCTAACAGGTAGACTGGATTAGGCGTGGCAGAGAAGAAATGGGCCAGAGAACGCAAACTGATTACATATTAGGCTGACAAAAGTTTATAAATAAATATAATTATATAAATAAGCAAAGGTGCACTGTAATTTGAACAAAAATATTTGTTACTGTCAAAAATTAGGCAGCACAAGAAACACTGAGCTAGAGACATCTGACAAGTGCCTGTAATTAAGCTACCAAGGGACATAAGGAGTGTTGTAGGGGAATAAGAGGGGCATGATACCAAAGGTTAACCCACCCATCTTTCCCATTTGTGAGTAAAAGTAAGGGGGGGGGGGGGGGCTGTGTCGCAGTGATTTTGTCTTTTACTACCACTTTAGTTGTATGCTGCCAGGACTTCCTTCCTTCCACTTCATTGTGAGTCCTGACTCTCTGCATGCGCCCGCAGACCGCTCATAACTTCAGCCTTCCACTCACTATGTGTATGTGTGAGTGTGTGTCTGTGTGTGTGTCTATATTTCAGTGTCTGTGTATGTGTGTGTCTGTGTTTATGTGCATGTGTGACTTGTGTGTATGTGTGTGGGTCTGTGTGAGTGTGTTTATGTGTGTGTATGTGTGTGTGTGTGTGTGTGTGTCTGTGTGTGTGTGTCTGTGTATGTGTGTATGTATGTGTGTATATGTGTGAGTATGTGTATATGTGTGTTTATGTGTGTGTGAGTGAGTGAGTGAGTGAGTGTCTGTGTGAGTGTGTGTCTGTGTGTGTGCATGGGTGTATGTGTGAGTGTGTGTCTGTGTGTCTGTGCGAGTGTGTCTTTTTGTGTGTATGTATGCGTATGTGTGTGTGTGTGTATCTGACTGTGTATGTCTGTGTATGTGTGTGTGTATGTGTGAGTGTGTATGTGTGAGTGTATATGTGTGTATGTGTGTGTATGTGTGTATGTGTGTATATGTGTGTATATCTGTGTATGTGTGTGTGTATGTGTGAGTGTGTATATGTGAGTGTGTGTGTATATGTGTGTATGTGTGTATATGTGTGTATGTGTGACATTATACATACAAAATATTAAGGTTTTTTTTTCTCACAGATTTATACAGAACACAGTATTTCTGATGCAGATTTGATTTCTGGCTAAATCACTGAAGTCAGAATATTATCCATGGACAGTTATTTTATCCTCAACATAACTCATTAGCATCAGCAAATAGTCTAAGTGGGCTTAGCTGGTTGACAAGGAGTGGAGTTGGCACAATAAGGGTGCATGACTGGGCATTTAAAGGGCAGGGTGTTTTTTGAGTTATGGGAACTCAGTCGGTGGGAAAAAGCAGAATTGCACCCAAATCGTGACTAACCACAAAGTAGCTTATTTTGAGGAAATATGGGAAAAGCTGTTGGTAAAATAATTGGAAATTACATGTCCAGTCTAAACCATATTCATTCCTCACATTTGTGATTGTGACTCTACAGTGGGCCTGTACTATACGCAGGGCAGGTCAGTCAGTTTTTATCAGTCTGACAGTCTCCATGAGCATTTAAATCAGGGCTGTCCAGGCTTTTCACATGACGGGCTACTTTCTGGAATATTATCAATTGGAATAATAGCCATTTTTTTAAATACTACCAACCAAGCAAAAACATGTATTGTACTTATATAAATATCATATGTAAGCCCCCAGGACCTACCTCCTTCCTGTCTTCCACTTCATTGTGAGTCCTGTCCTGACTCTCTGTATGTGCCCACAGAGCACTGAGCGCTCATAACTTCAGCCTTCCACAGTCCACTACTGCATACTTGAGCACGCAAAAGCCCCCACTGCAGCTGCACCCCCGCACCCCCCCCCCCAGGAAAGTAAAAAAAAAAATAAGATAATATTAAAATAAAAAAATAAAAAATCCTTTTTGTTGCATGAGGGCCCTCTAAGATGCCCATTGCTCTGACAATGACTGTAGTCGCCAGGAAGTTGGAACACCCTCAAACTACTTTCTCCCGCGCTGTTAGAAACTGCCTGTCAGTTGTCAGTGTCTGCCTTAGCGCGTCACGCACCAGCCCCACCCTGAAATGTTCCAGCCAAAAAAAATAAACATTTTTTTTTTTTTTTATTTATTGAAGAAAGATTACATACAATAGGTGTTAACAGACACCAAAAGTTATCTAGTTCAATATTATACAAAGAGCAATTGGCATCATAGTATACAAGTTAATGTTACTTTCTTGTCTTTTGTGTGTATTTCTTTTCAACTCAAACTTATACAAACAAACAACTTTGTTCACTCTACAAAGTACTTATTGAGGCTAAGTCCCAACAGAAAAAAAAAGTCCACTCCTCTTCCTGGGGTATAAAGATCTATATCATATTTCCTTATACCTAAACTGGATCTCCTCTGCAGTATAGATTGTTATATATGTAGAACCACTATCGGGTGGAGAGATATAAGAAGATTTCAAACAAAACATTTCTTAGGCAATTAGAATACATGATGCAATAAAAGAAGGGGGAGAGGGCGAGAAGAAGAGAGCAACGAAAAGAAGAGTAAAGAACGAAGAAGAAAAGTACAAATACTACTTTGGAGGTTGGTTCCCAGTTGGGCCCATTGTAAGTATTGTGTTATGAACTATGTAGGTATTCATCCCATAAAAACTTAATCTCTGGAAATGCTGTGCGGGAGTTATTTTTTAGATGGCCATATTCCTCTAGATCTAGGAGGTCATCAACTCTGTCAGTCCACATAACTTTCAAAGGGGTTAAGGGGCTCTTCCAGTATCTGGCAATTAATGATTTCGTGGCATTAAGGCAAATCTGTATAAGGTATGATCTCAATCTACATTTAACCTTGGGAAGGTCATTTAATAATGCTATTCTGGGAGTTAATGAAAGGTCCTGTATGAGGGTTTTCTTAAAGAAAGATTCTATTAACTGCCACAAGGGTTTTATCTTAGGACACTGCCACCATATGTGAATTAAAGACCCGTGCCCCCCACAACCCCTCCAACACAACCTAGATGCCTCTGGGTATATAGAATGTAGGCGAGTGGGAGTTAAGTACCATCTCGTAAGAACTTTAAAATTTAGTTCTAAGATTTGTGGCGAGGTAGAAGATTTACGTGTTTTATTAAAAATGTTTCCCCACTCTGTTTTGTCCATGTCTAGGTGTAAGTCATGTTGCCATTTGGCTGTGTAAGAAGGGAGTAGTGCAGCGTCACGGGTCCGTAATTGTCTGTGAGACAGTGCCAGGGGGTGGCGGATTGTTGTATTCTGCAGGCATAACGATTCAAATGGTGTGGGTGTTCTCAGTAGGTCTGCTTTATGAGGGCAAGATGCTATATAATGTGAGAGTTGTGCGTGTTTTAACCAGCTTCCTGGACGTCCCCCACACAATTCGATAAATTTATCTGTGCTTATTAATTTCCAATTTTCTACAAACTTGGATAGAGGCCATGTGTAATCCCATTCCTGAGTTCTGCGGTATTTGTTGTCCAGTCCCCCCACCAATTCTGCATTCTGAGGGACTGGGAAAAGAGGTGATCGAAGATGGGTAATGTATTTTTTGGTAGATCTTATCGAGTCCCAAGTATGAAAGAGGTGTCTATGTATAGCTAGTGTCTTGCATTGCATTGGTCTGAGTTCGCCAGGCACCCAGCATACCGCCCCCACTTTTGGAATCTGAAATAAATGTGAATCTATGGACACCCAGGCTTTATTGTCTGTTGAGCCATGCCAGTCTAGAACTCTCTGCAGAGTGACTGCCAAGTAATACTCCCGAATGTTTGGCAGGCCTAGCCCTCCCATGTCGGTGGTCCTATATAATGTAGACCTGTTTATGCAAGGTCTGCGTGTACCCCACACAAAGGCGTTAATAATAGATTGTAGTTGAGATATGTAACTATTGGGGAGAGATATGGGAATGGCTTGTAAAATGTAAAGAATCCTGATCAAGGTGGTCATTTTTATGGATTGGATCCTCCCCCACCAAGACAAAGGTCTGTCCGACCAAGTTGTCAGGTCTTTTTGTATATTTTGTAGTAAGGGTCTGTAGTTTTTCTCAAATAACGTAGTATAATTGTGGGAGAGGACAATACCCAGGTATTTAACTGATACGGGCTGCAATCTGATGAGGCCCAAAGGAGGCCGAAACGATCGTCTGGGGTTGTCATGTTCCTTGTTCAGAGGAGAATTGCCTGGTATTTCGGGGCTGGACTGACCATGTCAGCGGGATCAGACTGAAGTACTACAGGAAAGTTTTCCTCTGTGAAAAGCACAATTGGGCAGAAAGAAGCTACTACCAGGTGGTAACCGGGCCATAGAACAAACTATTGATGCTGCTGTTTGTTCCTGGCAGACTGCTTCTCATTCTGTTTTGCATATATAAATATGACCCTGGGGATAGTCTCCCTAAGGGTGATGGGGGAAACCAGACGTGGACTCCTTGCCCAATGTGCTTAGAGGGATATGGCTGCACCTCACTGATGAGGCCCAAAGGAGGCCGAAACGATCGTCTGGGGTTGTCATGTTCCTTGTTCAGAGGAGAATTGCCTGGTATTTCGGGGCTGGACTGACCATGTCGGCGGATCAGACTGATATACTACAGGAAAGTTTTCCTCTGTGAAAAGCACAATTGGGCAGAAAGAAGCTACTACCAGGTGGTAACCGGGCCATAGAACAAGCTATTGATGCTGCTGTTCGTTCCTGGCAGACTGCTTCTCATTCTGTTTTGCATATGTAAATATGACCCTGGGGATAGTCTCCCTAAGGGTGATGGGGGACATCAGACGTGGACTCCTTGCCCAATGTGCTTAGAGGGATATGGCTGCACCTCACTGATGAGGCCCAAAGGAGGCCGAAACGATCGTCTGGGGTTGTCATGTTCCTTGTTCAGAGGAGAATTGCCTGGTATTTCGGGGCTGGACTGACCATGTCGGCGGGATCAGACTGATATACTACAGGAAAGTTTTCCTCTGTGAAAAGCACAATTGGGCAGAAAGAAGCTACTACCCGGTGGTAACCGGGCCATAGAACAAGCTATTGATGCTGCTGTTCGTTCCTGGCAGACTGCTTCTCATTCTGTTTTGCATATGTAAATATGACCCTGGGGATAGTCTCCCTAAGGGTGATGGGGGAAACCAGACGTGGACTCCTTGCCCAATGTGCTTAGAGGGATATGGTTGCACCTCACTGATGAGGCCCAAAGGAGGCCGAAACGATCGTCTGGGGTTGTCATGTTCCTTGTTCAGAGGAGAATTGCCTGGTATTTCGGGGCTGGACTGACCATGTCAGCGGGATCAGACTGATATACTACAGGAAAGTTTTCCTCTGTGAAAAGCACAATTGGGCAGAAAGAAGCTACTACCAGGTGGTAACCGGGCCATAGAACAAGCTATTGATGCTGCTGTTCGTTCCTGGCAGACTGCTTCTCATTCTGTTTTGCATATGTAAATATGACCCTGGAGATAGTCTCCCTAAGGGTAATGGGGGAAACCAAACGTGGACTCCTTGCCCAATGTGCTTAGAGGGATATGGCTGCACCTCACTGATGAGGCCCAAAGGAGGCCGAAACGATCGTCTGGGGTTGTCATGTTCCTTGTTCAGAGGAGAATTGCCTGGTATTTCGGGGCTGGACTGACCATGTCGGCGGGATCAGACTGATATACTACAGGAAAGTTTTCCTCTGTGAAAAGCACAATTGGGCAGAAAGAAGCTACTACCAGGTGGTAACCGGGCCATAGAACAAGCTATTGATGCTGCTGTTCGTTCCTGGCAGACTGCTTCTCATTCTGTTTTGCATATGTAAATATGACCCTGGGGATAGTCTCCCTAAGGGTAATAGGGGAAACCAAACGTGGACTCCTTGCCCAATGTGCTTAGAGGGATATGGCTGCACCTCACTGATGAGGCCCAAAGGAGGCCGAAACGATCGTCTGGGGTTGTCATGTTCCTTGTTCAGAGGAGAATTGCCTGGTATTTCGGGGCTGGACTGACCATGTCGGATTGATCAGACTGATATACTACAGGAAAGTTTTCCTCTGTGAAAAGCACAATTGGGCAGAAAGAAGCTACTACCAGGTGGTAACCGGGCCATAGAACAAGCTATTGATGCTGCTGTTCGTTCCTGGCAGACTGCTTCTCATTCTGTTTTGCATATGTAAATATGACCCTGGGGATAGTCTCCCTAAGGGTGATGGGGGAAACCAGACGTGGACTCCTTGCCCAATGTGCTTAGAGGGATATGGCTGCACCTCACTGATGAGGCCCAAAGGAGGCCGAAACAATCGTCTGGGGTTGTCATGTTCCTTGTTCAGAGGAGAATTGCCTGGTATTTCGGGGCTGGACTGACCATGTCGGCGGGATCAGACTGATATACTACAGGAAAGTTTTCCTCTGTGAAAAGCACAATTGGGCAGAAAGAAGCTACTACCAGGTGGTAACCGGGCCATAGAACAAGCTATTGATGCTGCTGTTCATTCCTGGCAGACTGCTTCTCATTCTGTTTTGCATATGTAAATATGACCCTGGGGATAGTCTCCCTAAGGGTGATGGGGGAAACCAGACGTGGACTCCTTGCCCAATGTGCTTAGAGGGATATGGCTGCACCTCACTGATGAGGCCCAAAGGAGGCCGAAACGATCGTCTGGGGTTGTCATGTTCCTTGTTCAGAGGAGAATTGCCTGGTATTTCGGGGCTGGACTGACCATGTCGGCGGGATCAGACTGATATACTACAGGAAAGTTTTCCTCTGTGAAAAGCACAATTGGGCAGAAAGAAGCTACTACCAGGTGGTAACCGGGCCATAGAACAAGCTATTGATGCTGCTGTTCATTCCTGGCAGACTGCTTCTCATTCTGTTTTGCATATGTAAATATGACCCTGGGGATAGTCTCCCTAAGGGTGATGGGGAAAACCAGACGTGGACTCCTTGCCCAATGTGCTTAGAGGGATATGGCTGCACCTCACTGATGAGGCCCAAAGGAGGCCGAAACGATCGTCTGGGGTTGTCATGTTCCTTGTTCAGAGGAGAATTGCCTGGTATTTCGGGGCTGGACTGACCATGTCGGCGGGATCAGACTGATATACTACAGGAAAGTTTTCCTCTGTGAAAAGCACAATTGGGCAGAAAGAAGCTACTACCAGGTGGTAACCGGGCCATAGAACAAGCTATTGATGCTGCTGTTAGTTCCTGGCAGACTGCTTCTCATTCTGTTTTGCATATGCAATTTGAGGGAGCAAGTTTGTGCTAGTTCTTGAAAGTCAATGGGATCCATGGAGATGTTCAAAATTTCAGATTTTTTAAGATTTATAGAAAAGTTAGAAAAATTACCAAATTTTTGGAGGGTTTCTAAGAGGGCAGGTACTGTAATACTCGGCGAAGTCAATGAAAACAGCAAATCATCTGCATATAGAGCAATTTTGAAATCATGAGGGCCAACTGGGATCCCTAAGATATTTTGGTTCATTCTGACGTATGATGCTAGTACTTCCATGGACAATATAAAAGAGTAATGGGGACAATGGACAACCCTGTCGGGTACCGTTGGTAATTTGAAAGGGTTCAGAAAGGGCACCATTGACTCTCACCTTAGCTGATGGAGAGGAGTACAAACTAAAGATTCTGTTTATCATTTTCTCTCCAAAACCGAAGGACTTTAATGTGACCCTGAGAAAGCTCCAGTTAATGCGGTCGAAAGCCTTCTCAGCGTCGACTGTGATAAAGACTGATTTGATTTTATTATGTTGGGCATGTGAGGCTAGAAGGATTGCTCTTATGGTGTTGTCCCGTGCCTCGCGCGACGGGACAAAACCAACTTGGTCTGTATGGATCAGTTCTTGTATTATAGAATTTATTCTTTTAGATAGAATTTTGCCCAGGATCTTTAGGTCAGAATTTCATAGTGAGATTGGTCTGTAATTACTGGTGTCTTCGGGATTTCTGTCTCGTTTCAAGATAACTGCTATATGAGCCTCCTGCATCATGGGTGAAAGCAAATTGTTATCGTCTAATGAGTGAAACAATTTTAAAAGAAAGAACAACACGGAAGGGGCGCCAATCTGTTACCCCACCTTGGAACAGCCAGCTGGATTGCTGTGAAATCCAGCCTGTCTCTATGGGCAAGATTGATTGCCTTCACCACATGTGAGTATCCTGTGCATATTGGGGTGTTGTTGTGCCTTATACCACCATTGATCTGCACCATTGGCGCCTCTGTACTTTGTCTCACTTCTCTAGTGAAACAATTTCAGTAGATGTGGGGCTAATAGATTTTTAAATTGTTTGTAGTAGGCATTTGTAAG
This sequence comes from Bombina bombina, assembly GCF_027579735.1. NCBI lineage: Eukaryota > Metazoa > Chordata > Amphibia > Anura > Bombinatoridae > Bombina > Bombina bombina. Next base: position 289,633,132 of record NC_069505.1, read on the forward strand.
ACCATCAGGGCCAGGGTTTTTCCTCAGGGGAAGATCTTTGATAGTGTTGAGGATTTCCAACAATGTAATCGGTTCCTCTAATTTCTCGGTTTGGGCAGACGTAAGTGTGTTTAATTGTGCTCCTTCAATGTAGTTGCACATTTGTGTTATGTGGGTAGAGGAAAAGTTTTCCCCCAGGTTATACAGTTGATGATAATATTTACTAAATTGGTCCGCTATCTGTTTGCTGTTGTGTGTCACTGTCCCATCTCCCTTTTTTACATATGTGTGTTTTAGTAGTTTTTGCTCTTTCTCAGGTGAAGAGCTCGTCTCTGAGCTTCTCTAGTCAATAAGTGATTTAACTCTTTCCTGACCTTAGTTAATTCTATTTGGGTCTTAGAGTCCTTAGGGTTTTGTTTATGTTGCGATTCTAGGGAGTTTAACTTGTCCGTGTTGTGAGCTATAGCATGCTTAAATTGTTTTCTCAATCTAGCCTTCTGTTTAATGTACTCTCCCCTGACAACTGCTTTGTGCGTGTCCCATAAGGTGCGTGGCGTGATTTCAGGTAGTGAGTTGTGTTGGAAATATTCTTGTATGGTTTGGAGCATTTTATTGTTGGTGGCTGTGTGATGTAGTAGGGATTCGTCTAACCTCCATACAAGGGGACAGAGCGGGCCCTTCATCCATTCTATAGAGAGCATAATAAGAGAGTGGTCCGACCAAGCAGTCGGGCTTATGTCAGAGTACTCTCACCTGTCCTAAGCTAAATTGGTCAACTAATAAATAGTCGATGTGGGTGTACTGAGACCAGGGGTTAGAGAAGAATGAATAGTTGCGCTGAACAGGGTGTTGTATCCTCCAAATGTCCACTATGCCTGATTTTTTGAGAAAGTCAAAAACAATGTTTGGGGGCCTTGATGTTGGGTTAGGTTTAGTGGAGGTGGAGTCTAATTTGGGATCTAGGATAACGTTAAAATCTCCCCCTATAATTAGTGATCCCTTCCTGTGTTCTGCAATTAGGGCTGTGAGTTTCTTAAAAAAGGGTACTCTCTTAGAATTAGGCGCATAAACGTTCACTAACGTGATTGGGCGCTGGAACAGGAGCCCTACTAAGATCAGTATTCTGCGCTCTTTGTCGGAGACTTTATTTATCAATTGAAATTCTATATTCTTATGAAATAATGTCCCCACCCCATTCCTTTTCTTATGCGCCGACCCAAAAAACCCAGTGGGATAAAACTTGGAGAAGAATTTGGGTTCAGAAGTGTTAACAAAATTTGTCTCTTGGATGAATATAATGGAGTTGTTATATTTTTCAAACCCTCTCAAAGCAATTGATCGCTTTATAGGGGAGTTGAGCCCATTCACATTTTGCGAAAGGAAGTTCACTGTTCTTTGTGTCATTCTTAAAATGTGTGTGTTGTCGTCTAATGACTAGGGCATTCTTACCTGACCCTTTCAGAAGGATGGATTCCATCGGTCTCCTCCCCTCAGAGGAAATGAGAAGTGAAACATAGAGGAAAAAGAAGAGCTGGGATGAAGCATTATATTGCCTGTGTGAACAAATAAACGTTAAAACAATAAAAATAGCAAACCAAACAAATGCATAAAATGTGAGCAGTAAAACAATAACAAATAGCAAAGCTATATCTTCCAGTATAGCAAATAGGATTGGGATTAGGATTATAGGGGGTGAACATCAAAAGATGTTACTACTCCTAGGGTAAAGGAAGCAATATGAAGAGGAGACAAGGGACAAGAGGTGCATTTTCAGAAAGGAACACCGTTTGATAACGGTTATTAGAACATTACATAGTTCCTTTGTCCGGAAGGAGGACAAGGCATCACTGTCTGTGATTATTTCAGGGAGGTCTGTCTTTGGTTCCTGAGGAAGTTCCACCTGAGGGTGGGAAGCCTTTTCTTTTCCTGGAAACAGTGGTCCACTCAGGTCTTTGGGGCTTAGGTTTATGAGTGTCCTTTGAGCGCTTGTTTTCAGATATGGATGGTAAAGAGGGCGTTGGAATGCCCAAATCGGAGCAAAAAGTCTCAATATCTTCTGGGTCTCTGTAAGTGTAGGTCTTATTCTCTTTGACAACCTTTAAGGAGAAAGGGAAACCCCAATGATAGGGTATCCCCAGATCTTTGAGTGTAGTGTTAGGTACCTGGCTTCTTTTCTTTTAAAAAGAGTTGTTGGACTAAGGTCCGCATATATTTGAATATCTTTTCCTTGAAAACTGATTGGAGACTGCTTCCTGGAAGCTGTTAGAATCTCTTCTTTGTCAGAGTATTTATGGAACTTTATTATGATGTCTCGTGGAGGCTCTTTCGCTGATGGTTGTGGTCTGAGAGCTCTGTGAGCTCTATCTAGAACCAAGGGGGAAGCAGTATTATTTTTAAGTAAATGTTCAAAGAGTTGTTGAAGAGATGAATTTATTTGTGGGGGTGAAATATCTTCAGGTACCCCCCTGATTCTTAGGTTCTGTCTCCTGTTATGATTATATAAATCTTCTATTTGAGATTGTAACAAAAGAATGGTGGCGTTATGTTGCTCAACAGTGCACGCCATGTTGTTAGTGTCTGAGGTTAATTCCTCAGTTTGTTCCTCAACTTGTAATATTCTCTGACCCAGATCTGTTATCTCTCTTTTCACTTCTGTGAGACTGTCTTTAATCATCTGGCTCACTTGTACCATGAAAGATTTAAAGTCTTCTTTGGAAGGCAACAACATCAGATCTGCTCTTGTGATAGGATGGTCTGTGTCTTGATGTGACAGTTTTGTACCACTGTCCTCTGAGTCGTTAGGTGCTGGGGATTGGGGTGATGAAATGGCCCTCTCTGTTGTTTTAAAATAAGCATCCATCTTTGCCCCAGCAGGGATAGATGTTTTCGCAGATTTGTCTACCTTAGATGTTCTTTTGGCGTGCATATTGAGTGATGTAATAAGACTTGTTTAGAGACTTTGAGGGTTTATTGATCAGGTCAGACAGTCTCCCTGACTCGAGTAGGTGTTGTGTTAAATGGTCTCAGATCCCACACACGTGGCGCTGATACATGCAACCTGCATATGCTTAAAATGTTGGATCTTTATCTGGTAGGTTGCAGAAACCGTTAAGCTATTAGTTGTGGTAAATTTATTATATGCGTCAGGAAGCCATTAGATATCATGTGAGCAGCATGCTGTGTAAAAATTAGCGTTCTCCATATCTCCCAGAAAAGTCCGCTCTATGTAAAAAGACTCATTTGTGCAGAAGATGTATCCTCAGTGTTCTTTGTATATAACTCCATATAGCCTGGATTATTAAGCAAGAAAAAATACTGTGTTGTGTTTCCCACGTGGTGTTATGGCAGGCATTATGGGGATTGTGTCACAAAGAAAGGCTCAGCGTAGTATTGCCCCATGAGCCAGAGGGCCGCTTATTAGGAGCCTAATTATGGTGTTGGCGGGTAGCTTGGTGAGTGTAAGCGTTACTCACCGCAATTAAGAAGATCGCTGTGCCTTCAATCCAGACCGGCTTCTAAGCGAGGCATGCACATTTCCTTTGTAGGCCGCAATGTCGTCAGTGGCAAGTAACGGCTCTGTACTTAGATGCGGCTCAAAGTTGGTCAGTCAGATCTAGATTGTGTCCTTATCTCAGCGGAACATGTCGCAGTAAAATTTGAAGACTCTTGTCCCTTAAACGAAGCAGTACCCCAGGGCTAGTATCAGAGCACTATGTATTTACGGCCATCTCCGTTCCCGGCCGGCTCCGCCCCCCCCCCAATAAACATTTTTAAATGTAAAATAATTATAAAAAATAAATTAATAAAATCGGATGAGAGCCGAATTGCCTGACTTGTCAGTCCACCCCTGTGTCTATGATTGCGTTTGTGTATAATGTGTGTATGTGTGTATGTGTGTAAATATGTGTTGGTGAATGTGTGTGTATATAATGTGTGTGTGTATGTGTGTCTATAATTGAGTTTGTGCATAATGTGTGTTTGTGTGGGTGCATTTGTGTTTGTATGTCTGTGTTTCTGTGTGAGTGTGTTTCTTTTTTGTATGTGTCTGTATGTATCTGTGTACCTCTGTTAGTGTATGTGTGTGTTTATGTCTGTATGTTTATGTATGTGTGTCTGTATCTGTGTGTGTGTGTCTGTATGTGTGTGTGCAGGCTTGTATGTGTCTGTATGTATGTGTGTGTCTCTTTAAGTATATGTGTCTGTATGTGTGTGTGTCTGTGCAGGTTTGTATGTGTCTGCATGTATGAGCGTATCTCTGTGTGTGTGTGTGTATCTCTGTGAGTGTATGTGTCTGTATGTGTGTGTTTCTGTGCAGATGTGTGTGTGTGCATGTATGTCTGTATGTGTGGGTCTGCTTGAGTATGTGTCTGTATGTGTGTCTCTGTCTGTATGTGTCTGTGTGTGTGTCTTATGTGTGTGCAGGTGTGTATGTGTGTATGTGTGGGAGCATATATGTGTGTCATGTTGAGATTGTGAACTATATGGGGCCATATTACAAGTAGCACACAAGTAGTAAAGTAGCACACTACATTATTTTTACCGCTTATGCGATAACTGCGCTCAAGTTAAAATTTCAGTGTGGCCGGATTAACGAGAGAAAGTGCAGGGCAACTAGACTGGAACGTAACTAAGGCTTAAGGCCTGGTTGAGTGAGTGCTGAGCATTTGTGTTCTTTTACATTATTTAATTATGTGGTGGAGGGATTTACCCTTTATATGTGATGTGCAGGAAATCCACTTCCTCTTTGCTGCTGTGGATTCCTGGAAGTTTTTTCAGCATCGACCGGAGCAAGAGAGTTTCTGTTCCTCCTCAAAAGTTCAGAGAAGAGGCCGAGCCTGTAGAGTTGGAAGAGATGGACCTTGAAGACATAGAATGGATTGCACCTTCCCCATCTGGCGCCCTTACGGTGGGTCAGGGCTATGTTTCTGGTCTCTCCCCTTCGGTGGGCGAGTCAAGTAATTTTTCCCTCTCCTGTATGGGGGGAAGGGGGGTTTGAGGAGGCTGGTGATATAGTGGGGCTCACTCATGCTTCTCAGCCGGGCTGGCAAACTCCAGAGTTAGGGCCCACTATGGGGTGTTAGACCGGGTTCCCAAGTTATAGACGAGTTAAGGCTGAGTAGCGGTAGCAGGCCGGGGTCCCAAGTGATGGGAGGAGGTTCTTCTAATGTAGGGGGGTCAGTTACTCAGTGGTGTAAGTAGTAGGATCATTGGGTGCTTACCTGCGTTGGTGGTGCTCTCCAGCGAGTTCATCGCGACTGCAGTGGCGCTGCTCCAATCCCTGGTGGCGGTACTTGCGGACGCTTCATCTACAGGTGCGGTGCCGATCCAGTCCCAGGATCCGTTGCGAGGGGTCAACCAGCAGGCCTCTTCATCTGCTGCATTGCATGCCCCATCCAAAATGGCTGCCGCGCTATCTTCCAGTCATGTTTCCGGTGATGTCACTTCTGGTCATGGCAATCAGAACATGGAGAGTGAACAGAGCGGATCATTCCCCCTTGGCTCCGCAGGTAAGAAGGGAGCACCGCTGGGGGACACAGCCACTCATGGGGGAGGGCCTATAGCGCAGCGAGGAGCAAGGGAGTCACGCTCGCGGCATTTGGTAGGTGAGGCAGAGGCCTCAGTGGGGGTAGGTGTGCCACAAAGCACGGGGCCTAGTGAGAAGCCACAAACCAGTGAAGAACAGGGCAATAAAGGGTCCCAATTGTGCACACGCGCTTCTACCATGACCGACAATAAAGAAGGCCCAATGAAGGATCTAGCAAGGCCTGAACTGCCCCCTCACACGCAGAAGCCCAAAATAAAGGGAAAACCTCTGTGACTCGCTCAGCGCCTAGGGGGCAAAAACCGCTGCGGCCCAGTCAGTCAATGCCACATGTCAGTAACAAGGGGCGAAGGGGCATCAGAGGATGTACAGGATGCTCAAGAAATTGAGTAAAACTAGTCCTGGGGTAGCTCTCACAGGGTCCTCAACTCAGGGATTTCAGCCCCATGGGGTTCAGGTGGGCTTGCCCAGGCAGTAGATAGGAAAGCAGCCATGCACTAGGATATATACTCGTGCCAGGTCTATATCCTCCATGTACACCTGAAATCTAAGGTGGTAAAGAAAATAGAAGATGGTAAGTATGTCAACATCTTCGAGCTATCCACAGAGGTGCATAGGTTGGAAAGAGATGGCGGAGGATTGCATGGGCCCAAAGGAATTTAAACGGCCCGACACATTCGAGGAATGGCACCGGTGCTTTAGGGTATACACCACCTGCTACATGGAGAGGCACCCTGAACTAAGCATGGCGCTTTTCAAATATGTTGACACGATTGATGCCATACAAAGAAAGTACACCGAAGGAGCCTAGAGGGACTATGATGTGGCCTATAGGAAGAAAAGGGTGGGAAACCCTTTGCTGGATATCGGCACCCTTGAGCTACACCTCTGGACTCACCTGGACCCAGAGAGGGTAGCACAGATGGCCCCTGGAGTCTATACCCAGGGCCATGGCAGCCATCATAATTTCGATGGCGTCCAGCTGGGGTATGCTGGCGTTTTCAGGAAAGATCATGTGACCGAGGACCGTCATGCACATTTAAACACATGTGCAAATTCTGCGTGGGACAACACCCTGGGGTTGAATGTACCTAGAAAAGGGATTCCCAAGCCGACCAGTTCAAGAACAAAGTTACTTCTGCAGGTAAGGGCGGCTACACCGCATAGGGTTCTGGTAATTGAGAAGTGGGTATGCCAGTACCCAGACAGAGTGGCCGCTGCTTTACTGGGTTCCAGCATTCACTATGGCTTCACCATTCCAGTGGTGGGTTAGGTGCAGGGCTCTAGGATCAAACGCTACCTGAAGATGGCCTCTCAGTTCCAAGAGGTAGTTCAGGAGAAGCTAGGTAAGGAGGTAGCTATGGGTAGGGTTTGCCTATTCCAGGTTTGGTGATCTCTCCATTGGGGGTGGTCCTCATAAAGGAGGCTGGTAAGTTTAGAATGATACAACACCTCTCTTATCCCAAAGGGCGTTCAGTAAACAATGCTATCCCTCCTGAACTAAGTTAATCATTCAACGACACGCTGGATATAGTGTGGGGAGTCAGGCCTGGATCTATAATGACCAAGCTGTACGTAGAGTCCGCATTCCGCTTGCTCCCTATTAACCCTTCTTCATTTAGGTTGATGGGGTGCCTACTTTGATGCATTCAGCTCATTCTTGCACGGGGCTGTAGCTTCAGCTTCAGACAACAACAGGATCGCTCATTACTTGGACGATTTTCTACTGGTGGAGGACCCTAGGACATCATGAGGTATCTAGGTTTGGGGTTCCTTTGGCAGAGAACAAGACGGAGGGCCCTTGCACATGTCTCACTTTCCTGGGCATTGAGATCGACTCAGTGGTGATGGAATGCAGGCTGTTTGCTGCTAAAGTGAGTAAGATGCTGGAGGTGGTTAGGTCGACCGCCACGTGACCCACGTTTATTGAAGGAGCTGCAATCACTCCTTGGCCTTTTAAATTTCACAGGTAGAATCATCCTGTTGGGCAGGATTTTTCAGAAGAGTATAGAGAGGCAACTTGGTGGTGGTAGAACTCTGACTACGCAGATCAGAATCACGGGGGAGATGGTTGCTGATCTATAAGTCTGGGAAAGATTCTTACAGGACTTCAAAGGCATCTGCATGTGGAGATGTGATCCAGTGTCGAATCAAACCTTGTACCTTTTCACAAATGCAGCAGGAGTCTCTGGATACAGTGCATATTTTGATGGAGCATGGAGTGCAGAGCAGTGGCCGTCTGATTGGACGGAGTCAGGATTAATTCGCAACCTATGCTTTCTCGAATTGTTTCCAATTGTAGTGGCTATCGAGCTTTGGGGACACTTTTTCCACAACCGAGCTGTGATTTTCTGGACAGATAATCTCAGCAGGGTTTTTGCCATTAATAGACTATCAGCCTGGCCACCTGTGGTGGTGCAGTACCTGAGGCACTTGGTGTTGAGATGCCTGCAGTTGATTATCGACTTCAGAGCTTGCCATGTTCCCGGGGTACAGAACATAGCAACAGATGCGTTACCTTGCTTCCAGGGGGATGTATTCAGGGCAGTGGCTCCTGCTGCGGCTAATAACGGGCTTCCTTGTCCTTCATTTTTATGGCAGATGGCGAGGGTTTGCAGAGGCTGATTGCTTTGATTTGTGCTTCCCTGGCACCGGCTACCTGGACTGCTTACGTGAGGTACTGGAGTGAATGGATGAGTATTTACAACCACCAGGGATTCTCTACAAGTGAGGGCGAGCAATGCTTATTGCTGCAGTGGCTCACTGAGTTGAGAGGTAAGCAGGTCACAAAGGGGGGCAGTGGTGCCCAGACTTTCTGCTGTTGCTTTCTTTTGCAGGCTAAATGCTTTTAAGGACACATCGCGGACCTTGCTCGTTTGGCAGATAGTACGAGGCTGGGGGTGTATGGAGGTTCCACGCAAAGACATCAGGGAACTAATTACGGCAGACCTATTAGTTATTTTGCTTGAGGAGTTACCATCAATCTGTTCCTCCCCTTTTGAGTCCAGGCTCTTCAGAGCGGCTTTTGGGTTGGCTTTTCACAAGGTGCTACGAGTAGAAAAATTGGCCCCGCCTTCTAAGACCACCGAACGGGGGTGTCATGAATGAACACTTTCGTGTGACAGGTGACTCAGTACTGCTGTTTATCCCGCGAGGGGCTTGGCTTTCCCTTCCAGACGTGGCTTGCTGTCCTCGGCCCAATGGGCGGGCCTTGATTCTTTGCGCATTGCACCCCACTCTTTCAGGGTAGGTGCAGCTACAACTGCAACTGAGTTAGGTTGGTCTTCGGATCATATTCGTTCTTTGGATTGCAGCTACAGTTCTGATAGTATTGAGCAATTATTTAGTAATCCTTGGTAAGGTGTTTGGCGGAGGAGGGTCTTGCCAGACACTAACTGTTATTTCTTTTGCAGGAACACATCCAGGTAATGTTCAGGTGTGGATTGTAGGCAACTCATATGTGCACTGGGCTTCCATTCATGCTTCGGCTGTGCCTGGAGGACAACAACTGTGATTCCCTTTGGCTACAGCCATGATACGATGGTTGGGGCATAGGGGTTTGTGCTGGGCACATTTACCAGCATTGCTGCAGGATGCCGATAGGAGGTGGGAGAAAACTCACATCCTTATTCTGCATGCAGGCGACAATGACGTAGGGGCTATCCCCACATTGGATTTAATCTGGGCAATGCAGGATGATCTGCAGCAGTTCAAACTATGGTTTCCTGGTGTGCGAATTGGGTGATCGAATGTGATCCCTAGATTGAGATGGAGGCACATGTGGTGCCATAAGGCAGCTTTTCAGGTCCGTAAAAGATCAACAGGGACATGAGAAAGCTAGTAAGGGACCTTGAGGGTTTTGTGATAGAGCATGGGAACATTTCTGCAGCTCAGGCTTATACAGGCAGAATGGGGTTCATTTGGAACCCATAAGAGTGGACCTATTTATTCAAAATATTAGGCAGGCACTACTCCTAAGATTATAAAGTGGTGGCGGCAAGAGACTGGACCTTTTAAATCGCAGGTCTGTCTCTTGTGGCTGGTGGTCACGGCTGCAGGCTGTAAGAAGGTTTGAGTGATGGCCATTGCAGTCAGGGTGACATCCCCAGGCTCAAAGCTTGGGAGTGTCCTGACTGGTTGATGGTGGGCTAAGATCTCCCTAAGCTAATATCTTGTGTCGAGCTAGCTCCGCCTTTTGTCTGCAGCTGTGGCCGCTGTCCACTTTCTAGAAGGGGTTATATAGTTAGATATTTAGGGCCCGATTGCCGCCACCCGTGTATATAGTGCGTATTGCAGTTCCCATTGCTGGGCAATATTAAATATGACCCACGGGTCTTTCACCCACTTACTGTGTTGTGTGTTATTTATGTCAAAGTTATTTTTTATGTTAGCTGTTAAGCTAAGTTATAGGTTATTTAACTTATTTGATGCATAGTCAGCTACTCAGGAAAAGTCATATCATATATGAATTTGACAACAGAATATATATATATATATATATATATATATATATATCATATTATCTGCCGGAGAATAATATAATGGTATTTATACTAATATAAGCCACAATATAATGTGTTACGCTTATTACTTAATTCACAAATATTTGACTCTAAGAGATCTCTTATCAGAATAGTTTGAGAGTATTACTGCCAGTACTTTACTATTACAGTCTGCCTAGATACCAATACTTAATGCTTCTATCAAGGGATTGATCAGAACATGATCATAACTATAGTCCCTTGAATGAGGATTGTATATAAACAATGTAATAAAATGAGAAGGAACTTAATTACAAATAATCAACAAAGTGAATGCAATACGTTGTAAGCACCTGAACACAGAAGAGTCTTATACATAGTGTGTTGATATTACAACCACAACCATAATGAATATGTAACAATTTATCTGTTACTAATAGGCTACTAAGTGTATTCTAGTAGCGCATGCAATAAGAAGGCTTTCATTTACACGTACACAAGCACTACATACCATTTCCCCACTTTGGTATTATCAGTAATAAATACTGGATACATGATTCAGCAATCCGATAATATTAGAAATAGCGTACCTTTTATCCACGTACAAGATTGAACCTAGTTATGAACATTTATTATTTAGTGGATATAAACCTATACACTGCTATTTCTGTCCCCTAGAAGCACGCAATATGGTCTAGAGCTACGTGAGATCATATTATCTATTTAGATGCCGGACCTTCAAATCTATGTATTATAGCGATTCGCCCTTGCTGTGATCGCAGCAGTATACCTGCAATATTGACTATATACCCGGTACTGGAATTACAAAAAGGGGGTTACCCATCTGTACCCCAGTCTGTTGATTCCAACACTTAGCTACATATGTAACATAAATTTGATATCTAGCTACGTATGCAACCCATATTCATTGCAACACTGATAGAATATTATTTATTCAAGTTAATTATATTACCTTAATATTTACCTAGGCTATCATACCTCAGAGGCCTTTATCTATGATTATTTTATATTAAGGTTATTTACCTATAACTACTTCTTCCATTGGTTTTAAAGTTCATGTAATCCCTTTTTTATTTTTTCATATTAAAAGTTATGTTTTAATTTAGGCCATTCTCACCCGCCTTATAGCCAGGACAGTGAGTGCTATACTCGCATTCTTTAGTGGAAATCTCTCTTGTATTTCCACAAATTGTATCTAGTAACTTTTGTGCGAAGCACCCCTCCCCGTATATACCAATACAGCACCTAGCTGTTAGCAATTTAAATTTACCACTGTGTTATTATTGGGGAGTGTGTCCATTGGTGGTAGAAACGAATGATGTTTTAGTGTGTTTGATCTAGATCTGATGTACTAGTGTGTAAAATCTAGATATGATGTACTAGTGTGTGAGGTCTAGATATGATGTACTAGTGTGTGTGATCTAGATATAATGTATCAGTATGTAAGATCTAGATATGATGTACTAGTGTGTGAGGTCTAGATATGATGTACTAGTGTGTGTGATCTAGATATAATGTATCAGTATGTAAGATCTAGATATGATGTACTAGTGTGTGAGGACTAGATATGATGTACAAGTGTGTGAGGTCTAGATATGATATTCTAGTATGTGAGATCTAAATATGATGTACTCGTGTGTGAGATCTAAATATTATGTACTAGTGTGTGAGGTCTAGATATGATGTACTAGTGTGAGGTCTAGATATGATGTACTAGTGTGTGAGATCTAGATATGATGTACTATTATCTGAGATCTAGATATGATGTACTATTATGTCAGATCTAGATATGATCCACTAGTGTGTGAGATCTAGAAATTATGTACTACTATGTAAGATCTAGATATGATGTGCTACTATGTCAGATCTAGATATGATGTACTGGTGTGTGAGGTCTAGATATGATGTACTAGTGTGTAAGATCTAGATATGATCTACTAGTATGTAAGATCTATATATTATGTACTAATGTGTGAGATCAAGATATGATGTACTAGTGTGTAAGAGCTTGATATGATGTACTAGTATATGAGATCTAGAAATGATGTACTAGTATGTAAGATCTAGATATGATGTACTAGTGTGTGAGGTCTAGATATTATGTAATAGTGTGTGAGGTCTAGATATGATGTAATATTGTGTGAGATCTATATATAATGTACTAGTGTGTAAGAGCTAGATATGATGTACTAGTGTGTGAGATCTCGATATGATGTAATAGTGTATGAGGTCTAGATATGATGTAATAGTATGTGAGATCTAGATATGATGTACTAGTGTGTGAGGTCTAGATATGATGTAATTGTGTGTGAGGTCTAGATATGATGTAATAGTATGTGAGATCTAGATATGATGTACTAGTGTATACGATCTAGATATGATGTGTGAGGTCTAGATATGATGCACTAGTGTGTGAGGTCTAGATATGATGTATTAGTGTGTGAGGTCTATATATGATGTACTAGTGTGTGAGGTGTAGATATGATGTATTAGTGTGTGAGGTCTAGATATGATGTATTAGTGTGTAAGATCTAGATATGATGTACTAGTGTGTGAGGTCTAGATATGATGTACTAGTGTAGGAGGTCTAGATATGATGTAATAGTGTGTGAGATCTAGATATGATGTAATAGTGTGTGAGGTCTAGATATGATGTATTAGTGTGTGAGGTCTAGTTATGATGTATTAGTGTGTAAGATCTAGATATGATGTACTAGTGTATAAGATCTAGATATGATGTGTGAGGTCTAGATATGATGTACTGGTGTGTGAGGTGTAGATATGATGTATTAGTGTGTGAGGTCTAGTTATGATGTATTAGTGTGTAAGATCTAGATATGATGTACTAGTGTGTGAGGTCTAGATACGATGAAATAGTGTGTGAGGTCTAGATATGATGCACTAGTATGTGAGGTCTAGATATGATGTAGTAGAGTGTGAGGTCTAGATATGATGTACTAGTGTGTGAGGTCTAAATATGATGTAATAGTGTGTGAGATCTATATATGATGTACTAGTGTGTAAAAGCTAGATATGATGTAATAGTGCATGAGATCTAGATATGATGTACTAGTGTGTGAGGTCTAGATATGAAGTACTAGTGTGTGAGGTATAGATATGATGTAATAGTGTGTGAGATCTAGATATGATGTACTAGTGTGTAAGATCTAGATATGATGTAATAGTGTGTGAGATCTAGATATGATGTAATAGTGTGGGAGATCTAGATATGATGTACTAGTGTGTGAGGTCTACTCTAGATATGATGTATCAGTATGTGAAATCTAGATAAGAGGTAATAGTATGTCTCATCTTGTGTTATTGCTGCAGAACCTCATGATGCACTCACCTCTGCATACAAGTTACCTAAAGCCTTATAAGACGGTGGTATTATACGACAAGTTAGTTCAGTTGAATAATCTGTAATAAATTATGTTATCATGTAGGTGTCATTTGGAATTGAATGAGTAAAAATCTGAAAGCCCTGTGGAAAGACATGTAATGGGGCTTCATATAGAAACTGGCAGATTGGAATTAGGGCCACTTTTGACATAAACTGTAGAATTTCCTCCAATCAAACTCATTATTTTAAGAGTAGACGTTACTTTACTTAAGTGGCTCTTTAACATATTGCATCCAAAACTAAGCAGTAACATCCGACTTCTCCAGTGCTCAGTATGGAAATCTAATTAATTTGATAAATAGAGAATGCTTAACCTCAGTGATAGGGATAATACATTTTCACACCACAGAATACACGTTCTTAAATCGACAGGTTTTTAACTGCTAAAAAAAATATCCCATCTTGTTTTGACCCTTTCTTGCAATGCATAGTGTGGTCAGATCACAGTATATCAGTTTATGTGTGAATAATTATACTAAGCAATGTAAACAGAGGCTAAATTAATTACTGTAGATACTAAATATCATAAATAGCTGTTTAGACATGTAATACTATATTACAGCATTAATTAAAACTTCAAGTACTCTGGATAGCAGGACATATGGTTATAACAGCAGTATTTGTAGAGATAGGTAGGCAATGATTTGCACCCCTCTATGACATCAAAGGGGCGTAAATTAAAGTTTGAATGTCTTGTGATTCTTTCTGTCTGTAATCATGATAACATTTTAAAATGTGCTTTAGACATCAAGGGCCCAATGATCTCTTTGGTGAAATTATCTAAGCATTGTCAGTACTGAGAAGTCCCTTAAAGATTTTTAGAAAGACACATTTTAGTTTGAGAGCTGCTTTATTAGCTAGGTTCTGGGGCCCCAATGTTCATAGATTAGGTGTAGGCGGTCAGGGGGAGTTAGCTGTGCGATGCAGGGGGAATATAGGTTATCTGTGACGTAGGTGGTCGGTGGGAGGTAATAGGGCACCCTCTCCGCAGTAAAATGCTGATAAACGGCAATGTCGACAATGTGGGTGGTGACTTCACACTCCCATTGACTTCTATGGGAGCGACATTGTTGCTCGCCAGCATCCCTCAGAAACGCCCCTTTTTCTGAACATTTTGATGAATGCTGGCAGAAGCTTGCCACGGTCCAGCAGTTGATGCCTTATTAGACCACCTTATGGTTTAAGCACCCTTAGGCCACAGGAATGTATTAAATGCGTGATTCTTGTTCAATAGATCTTTACTAGGACTCCATACTTCTCAGAAATAATTAGTGGCAGATAGGAGTTGCTACCACAGGAGGTGAGAAGATCTTAAGAGGACAGTGATGATATCTGAAGAGCTATATTATGGTACTTCTCATGACACCCACTTTCTTAACGGGACAGGAAGAGGCTTAAATTTTCTAGCTGACATCACAAAATATTTTGGCATGAAAACAGAATTTTTTAGACTACAAATCTTATATGTTATGCTGTAGCACAAACATCTTTACAGGCACTTCTCTACCATCCCTAGACTACTTGACTGCTCCATTCATACAAATACTGGCTTCTTATTTGTAGAGACAAAAAGTAACAACTTTGTGACTCAGGAGTTATAGGACCTGTGATCTATCTGCACAATACATAAATCTTTATATCACTCATGTTTCAATAAAAACTGTAATTTGTTTAAAAGCCTGGAAGAAATGCTTCACTTGGGCTTGAAACTCTACAGAAATCATGGCCATAGCCTCAAGCAAATTGTTTCTCACTGGATACAGTCACTGTAATTAGGGGAAAATGTAATGTTTTCTAGGAAATTATTTCAACTCACTAGAAATATTATTTAATGTGCCTCCTTTAGGATTTTATTGGGGGAAATAGTATAGAAAAAAGTAAATGCACAGAAAACATTAAACAAAAAATAAAACTTCTGATGACTCTGCTGAATTACCAAACCAGAATAGAAACTGGCCATTAAAAAGAAGAACAGCTCAATGAAGAGAAATATTTTGCCAGCACTTTTGGGCTTTTAATGAAAATTAATATTGTACCTTATTAGTGTGGCATGCCCAGGGATGCAGATGTAACAGGATATATTTAGCCAATTAGCTAAGTCAAATAAGGCTATCTAATCTTAATCTTGGCATGCCCGGTCCGCATTACGCCAAGTGTTGCTAATACTATTATGTTTCTGACAAGTGTGGCTGTTAAGAACAAATCAATACTGTATTTTGCAACGTTATGACTAAAAGCAAATGGCACATATCCATTTCGTACTGTATTATACAGACAGGTTTTGTGATTAATGCAATGTCGGCTTATGCCAATTAGCAACACATTTTCTCCTAAAAGAAATGTGGTTTGGAGTTTTGGGGGTGAAGAAGGAATCATCCTCTGTTCTTTTATAAGAAAAAAAATATGTTGATGATTTAATAGATTTAGAAACTATTGAATACATTTCGAGAAAATCAATACTGAGCTAAAATAGTCACAAAGGTGTGAGAAATTATTCAGTATCCCATGATGCACCTGTAGTTACAGTACATAATCACAAGTGTGGTCCTAATAACATAAACACACTTGCAGTTGTATTTACTATGGATACTTGTGTGTCACACAGATGTGTTGTTAGGGAACACACTTGGAGTTGGATTTACAATGGGCATTTGTGTGTCACACAGACGTGTTGATGGGGAACACACTTGCAGTTGGATTTACAATCAATACTTGTGTGTCCTACAGAAGTGTTGTTAGGGAACACACTTGCAGTTGTATTTACTATGGATACTTGTGTGTCCTACAGAAGTGTTGTTAGGGAACACACTTGCAGTTGGATTTACAATGGGCATTTGTGTGTCACACAGATGTGTTATTGGGGAACACACTTGCAGTTGGATTTACAATAGATACTTGTGTGCCCCACAGAAGTGTTGTTAGGGAACACACTTGCAGTTGGATTTACAATGGGCATTTGTGTGTCACACAGACTTGTTGTTGGGGAACACACTTGCAGTTGGATTTACAATGGGCATTTGTGTGTCACACAGATATGTTGTTGGGGAACACACTTGCAATTGGATTTACAATGGGCATTTGTGTCACACAGACATGTTGTTGGGGAACACACTTGCAGTTGGATTTACAATGGGCATTTGCGTGTCACACAGACTTGTTGTTGGGGAACACACTTGCTGTTGGGTTTACAATGGGTACTTGCATATTTCACAGATGTGTTGTTGGGGAAAACACTTCCAAATGGATTTACAATGGGTACCTGTGTGTCACACAGACGTGTTGTTGGGGAATAAACTTGCAGTTGGATTTACAATGGGCATTTTTTTGTCACACAGACGTGTTGATGGGAAACACACTTGCAGTTGGATTTACAATGGATATTTGTGTGTCACACAGACGTGTTGTTGGGGTACAAACTTGCAGTTGGATTTACAATGGGCATTTTCGTGTCACACAAACATGTTGTTGGGGAAAGCACTTGCAGTTGGATTTACAATGAGCATTTGTGTGTCACAACAATACGTCTGTGTGACACTCAAATGCTTATGGTAAATTTAACTGCAAGTGTGTTCCCTAACAACACATCTGTGTGACACACAAATGCCCATTGCAGTTGCATTTACAATGGGCATTTGCGTATTGCACAGATGTGTTGTTGGGGAACACACTTGCAGTTGCATTTACAATGGGCATTTGCATGTCACACAGTCGTGTTGTTGGGGAACACACTTGCAGTTGCATTTACAATAGGCATTTGCATATTGCACAGACGTGTTGTTGGGGAACACACTTGCAGTTGCATTTACAATGGGCATTTGTGTGTCACACAGACATGTTGTTTGGGAACACACTTCCAGTTGGGCTTACAATGGCCATTTGCGTGTCACACAGACGTGTTGTTGGGGAACACACTTGTAGTTGGATTTACAATGGGAATTTGCGTGTCACACAGACGTATTGGGGGGGAACACACATGCAGTGGGATTTACAATGGATACTTGTGTATCACACAGACATTTTGTTAGAGAACACACTTGCAGTTGGATTTACAATGGGCATTTGTGTGTCACACAGATGTGTTATTGGGGAACACACTTGCAGTTGGATTTACAATAGATACTTGTGTGCCCCACAGAAGTGTTGTTAGGGAACACACTTGCAGTTGGATTTACAATGGGCATTTGTGTGTCACACAGACTTGTTGTTGGGGAACACACTTGCAGTTGGATTTACAATGGGCATTTGTGTGTCACACAGATATGTTGTTGGGGAACACACTTGCAATTGGATTTACAATGGGCATTTGTGTCACACAGACATGTTGTTGGGGAACACACTTGCAGTTGGATTTACAATGGGCATTTGCGTGTCACACAGACTTGTTGTTGGGGAACACACTTGCTGTTGGGTTTACAATGGGTACTTGCATATTTCACAGATGTGTTGTTGGGGAAAACACTTCCAAATGGATTTACAATGGGTACCTGTGTGTCACACAGACGTGTTGTTGGGGAATAAACTTGCAGTTGGATTTACAATGGGCATTTTTTTGTCACACAGACGTGTTGATGGGAAACACACTTGCAGTTGGATTTACAATGGATATTTGTGTGTCACACAGACGTGTTGTTGGGGTACAAACTTGCAGTTGGATTTACAATGGGCATTTTCGTGTCACACAAACATGTTGTTGGGGAAAGCACTTGCAGTTGGATTTACAATGAGCATTTGTGTGTCACAACAATACGTCTGTGTGACACTCAAATGCTTATGGTAAATTTAACTGCAAGTGTGTTCCCTAACAACACATCTGTGTGACACACAAATGCCCATTGCAGTTGCATTTACAATGGGCATTTGCGTATTGCACAGATGTGTTGTTGGGGAACACACTTGCAGTTGCATTTACAATGGGCATTTGCATGTCACACAGTCGTGTTGTTGCGGAACACACTTGCAGTTGCATTTACAATAGGCATTTGCATATTGCACAGACGTGTTGTTGGGGAACACACTTGCAGTTGCATTTACAATGGCCATTTGTGTGTCACACAGACATGTTGTTTGGGAACACACTTCCAGTTGGGCTTACAATGGCCATTTGCGTGTCACACAGACGTGTTGTTGGGGAACACACTTGTAGTTGGATTTACAATGGGAATTTGCGTGTCACACAGACGTATTGGGGGGGAACACACATGCAGTGGGATTTACAATGGATACTTGTGTATCACACAGACATTTTGTTAGAGAACACACTTGCAGTTGGATTTACAATGGGCATTTGTGTGTCACACAGATGTGTTATTGGGGAACACACTTGCAGTTGGATTTACAATAGATACTTGTGTGTCCCACATAAGTGTTGTTAGGGAACGCACTTGCAGTTGGATTTACAATGGGCATTTGTGTGTCACACAGATGTGTTGTTGAGGAACACACTTGCAGTTGGATTTACAATGGGTATTTGTGTGTCACACAGACGTGTTGTTGGGGAACACACTTGCAGTTTCATTTACAATGGATACTTTTGTGTCAAACAGATGTGTTATTGGGGAACACACTTGCAGTTGGATTTACAATGGGCATTTGAGTGTCACACAGACGTGTTATTGGGGAACACACTTGCAGTTGGATTTACAATAGATACTTGTGTATCCCACATAAGTGTTGTTAGGGAACACACTTGCAGTTGGATTTACAATGGGCATTTGTGTGTCACACAGATGTGTTGTTGAGGAACGCACTTGCAGTTGGATTTACAATGGGTATTTGTGTGTCACACAGACGTGTTGTTGGGGAACACACTTGCAGTTGGATTTACAATGGATACTTTTGTGTCAAACAGATGTGTTATTGGTGAACACACTTGCAGTTGGATTTACAGTGGTCATTTGTTTGTCACACAGACGTGTTTTTTGGGAACACACTTGCAGTTGGATTTACAATGGGCATTTGAGTGTCACACAGACGTGTTGTTGAGAAACACACTTGCAGTTGGATTTACAATGGGCATTTGTGTGTCACACAGACATGTTGTTGGGGAACACACTTGCAGTTGGATTTACAATAGGCATTTGTGTGTTACACAGACGTGTTGTTGGGGAACACACTTGCAGTTGGATTTACAATGGGCATTTGCGTGTCACACAGACATGTTGGGGACACACACACATGCAGTTGGATTTACAATGGGTACTTGTGTATCACACAGACATTTTGTTAGGGAACACACTTGCAGTTGGATTTACAATGGGCATTTGTGTGTCACACAGATGTGTTATTGGGGAACACACTTGCAGTTGGATTTACAATAGATACTTGTGTGTCCCACATAAGTGTTGTTAGGGAACGCACTTGCAGTTGGATTTACAATTGGCATTTGTGTGTCACACAGATGTGTTGTTGAGGAACGCACTTGCAGTTGGATTTACAATGGGTATTTGTGTGTCACACAGACGTGTTGTTGGAGAACACACTTGCAGTTTCATTTTCAATGGATACTTTTGTGTCAAACAGATGTGTTATTGGGGAACACACTTGCAGTTGGATTTACAGTGGGCATTTGTTTGTCACACAGACGTGTTTTTTGGGAACACACTTACAGTTGGATTTACAATGGGCATTTGAGTGTCACACAGACGTGTTATTGGGGAACACACTTGCAGTTGGATTTACAATAAATACTTGTGTGTCCCACATAAGTGTTGTTAGGGAACACACTTGCAGTTGGATTTACAATGGGCATTTGTGTGTCACACAGATGTGTTGTTGAGGAACGCACTTGCAGTTGGATTTACAATGGGTATTTGTGTGTCACACAGACATGTTGTTGGGGAACACACTTGCAGTTGGATTTACAATGGATACTTTTGTGTCAAACAGATGTGTTATTGGTGAACACACTTGCAGTTGGATTTACAGTGGGCATTTGAGTGTCACACAGACGTGTTGTTGAGAAACACACTTGCAGTTGGATTTACAATGGGCATTTGTGTGTCACACAGACATGTTGTTGGGGAACACACTTGCAGTTGGATTTACAATAGGCATTTGTGTGTCACACAGACTTGTTGTTGGGGAACACACTTGCTGTTGGATTTACAATGGGCATTTGCGTGTCACACAGATGTGTTGTTGGGGAACACACTTGCAATTGGATTTACAATGGGCATTTGTGTGTCACAAAGACTTGTTGGGGAACATACTTGCAATTGGATTTACAATGGGCATTTGTGTGTCACAAAGACTTGTTGGGGAACATACTTGCAGTTGGATTTACAATGGGCATTTGCGTATCACACAGACGTGTTGTTGGGGAACACATTTGCAGTTGGATTTACAATTGGCGTTAGCGTGTCACACCGACTTGATGTTGGGGAACACACTTGCAGTTGCATTTACAATGGGCATTTGCACACTTGTGTGTCACATAGACGTGTTGTTTGGGGAACACACTTCCAGTTGGATGTACAGTTGGCAGTTGCTTGTCATACAAATGTGTTGTTGGGGAACACACTTTCAGTTGGACTTACAATGGACGCTTGTGTGTCACACAGGCGTGTTGTTGGGGAACACGCTCGCAGTTGGATATTTATTTATTATATGGTACGCTGCCTCTGATCATTCAACTTTTATTTTGTCTTCCATGAGCCTTTAAGTTATTATGCTTAGTGTAGATAATCTTACATGTGAAGTACAAATACTATTCTCAAGGAAATTTCTAAAAGGGACTTAACAGCCAAAACTGAAGTGCACTTGAGTACATTTCAGTTTTGTATAGAATGGTTTTTCAATACATTTATATTAGCAAAAATGCTTTTAGTAAAATCTATTAGTGTTTCAGTAAAACGTGTACTGTGCAGGGGCACTCAGAGCACATATCTCCCGTATTTTAGCTAATGTCACCCTTGCTCAGACAGATGGGGGTGGCATGTGTCATGTCAGTGGTGACAGATTTTTCTATGATGTCTCCTTCATGTTAATCTGTTCCATGCTGCAGACAGAGCACAGGTAACTGGTTGTAAAGTCTGTGTTAGAGAATATAAAGCTGTTGAATAGACATGTTCTGTGTCTTTGGTGGACACCATAATAAAGAGTAACATACTGTATAACTCCACACATACACACATACATACATACACACATAGATACATGCACACACATACAAACACACGTATACACACACACACCCATACATATACACATACATACACACATAAATACATACACACACAAACAAATAAACACATACACACATAAATACATACACATACATACATACACACTCAATAAATAAATGCATAAACACACATAAATACATACACACACATAAACATATACACACACATACATACAAACACATACATACACACACATACATACACATACATACACACATACATACAAACACATATAAATATATACACACACACACACACACATATATATATATATATATATATATATATATATATATACACACAGTATGTATATACAGTATCTCCCAAAAGTGAGTAGACCCCTCACATTTTTGTAAATATTTTATTATAGCTTTTCACGTGACAACACTAAAGAAATGACAATTTGCTACAATGTAAAGTAGTGAGTTTACAGCCTGTATAACAGTGTAAATGTGCTGTCCCATCAAAATAACTCAACATACAGCCATTAATGTCTAAACCATTGGCAACAAAAGTGAGTACACCCCTAAGTGGAAATGTCCAAATTTCGTCCAAAGTGTCAATATTTTGTGTGGCCACCATTATTTTCCAGCACTGCCTTAACCCTCTTGGGCATGGAGTTCACCAGAGCTTAACAGGTTGCCACTGAAGTCCTCATTAAACTCCTTCATGATGAAGCTGGTGGATGTTAGAGACCTTGCGTTTCCCCACCCTCATTTTGAGGATGCCCCACAGATGCTGAATACGGTTTAAGTCTGGAGACATGCTTGGCCAATCCGTCACCTTTACCCTCAGCCTTTTTAGTAAGGCAGTAATCATCTTGGAGGTGTGTTTGGGGTTGTTATCATGTTGGAATACTGCCCTGCGGCCCAGTCTCCGAAGGGAGGGGATCATGCTCTACTTCAGTATATCACAGTACATGTTGGCATTCATGGTTCCCTCAATGAGCTGTAGCTCCCCAGTGCCAGCAGCACTCATGCAGGTCCAGACTATGACACTCCCACCACCATGCTTGACTGTAGGCAAGGTACACTTGTCTTTGTACTCCTCACCTGGTTGCCGCCACACACGCTTGACACCATATGAACCAATACGTTTATCTCGGTCTCATTAGACCGCAGGACATGGTTCCAGTAATCCATGTCCTTAGTCTGCTTGTCTTCAGCAAACTGTTTGCGGGCTTTCTTGTGCATCATCTTTAGAAGAGGCTTCCTTCTGGGACGACAGCCATGCAGACCAATTTGATGCAGTGTGCGGCGTATGGTCTAAACACTGACAGGCTGACCCCCCCCCACCCCTTCAACCTCTGCAGCAATGCTGGCAGCACTCATGCGTCTATTACCCAAAGACAACCTCTGGATATGACGCTGAGCACATGCACTCAACTTCTTTGGTTGACCACGGGGAGGCCTGTTCTGAGTGGAACCTGTCCTGTGAAACTGCTGTATGGTCTTGCCCACTGTTCTGCAGCTGAGTTTAAGGGTCTTGGCAATCTTCTTATAGCATAGGCCATCTTTATGTAGAACAACAATTCTTTTTTTCAGATCCTCAGAGAGTTCTTTGCCGTAAGGTGCCATGTTGACCGTGAGAGCGATAACACCAAATTTAAAACACCTGCTCCCCATTCACACCTGAGACCTTGTAACTAGTGATGTTGCGAATAGTTCGCCGGCGAATAGTTCCCGGCGAACATAGCTTGTTCGTGTTTGCCGCGGCGGGCGAACATATGCGATGTTCGATCCGCCCCCTACTCGTCATCATTGAGTAAACTTTGACCCTGTATCTCACAGTCTGCAGACACATTCCAGCCAATCTGCAGCAGACCCTCCCTCCCAGACCCTCCCAGCTCCTGGACAGCAGCCATTTTAGATTCATTCAGAAGCTGGATTCTTAGAGAGAGGAGGGACAGTGTAGCTGCTGATGATTTAATAGGGAAATTGATAGCTAGGCTAGTGTATTCAGTGTCCACTACAGTCCTGAAGGACTCATCTGATCTCTGCTGTAAGGACAGCACCCCAAAAAGCCCTATTTAAGGCTAGAACATCAGTCTGTTTTTTTTTGTTTTTTACCTGTGTAATCTAATTGCAGTTGTCTGCCTGCCAAGCCACTTGCCCAGTGCCACCACTCATATCTGGTGTAACAGTAGTGTAAATTTAAAAAAACAAACTTTTTTGACTGTGAAACATCAGTCTGCTTGTGTAATCTAATTGCAGTTGCCTGCCTGCCAGCATGTGTGCCAGGCCCACTTGCCCAGTGCCACCCTCATATCTGGTGTAACAGTAGTGTAAATTTTTTTAAACATTTTTTTTTTACTTTGAAACATCAATCTGCTAGTGTAATCTAATTGCAGTTGCCAGCGTGTGTGCCAGGCTCACAGCATATACTGTGCCCACTTGCCCAGTGCCACCACTCATATCTGGTGTAACAGTAGTGTAAATTTAAAAAAAAAAAACTTTTTTGACTGTGAAACATCAGTCTGCTAGTGTAATCTAATTGCAGTTGCCTGCCTGCCAGTGTGTGTGCCAGGACCACTTGCCCAGTGCCACCACTCATATCTGGTGTAACAGTAGTGTAAATTAAAAAATATATATATATATTTTGACTGTGAAACATCAGTCTGCTTGTGTAATCTAATTGCAGTTGCCTGCCTGCCAGTGTGTGTGCCAGGCCCACTTGCCCAGTGCCACCACTCATATCTGGTGTAACAGTAGTGTAAATTAAAAAAAAAAAAATTTTGACGGTGAAACATCAGTCTACTAGTGTAATCTAATTGATGTTGCCTGCCTGCCTGCCAGCATGTGTGCCAAGCTCACAGCGTATACTGTGCCCACTTGCCCAGTGCCACCACTCATATCTGGTGTAACAGTAGTGTAAATTTAAAAAAACAAAACATTTTTTGACTGTGAAACATCAGTCTGCTAGTGTAATCTAATTGCAGTTGCCTGCCTGCCAGCGTGTGTGCCAGGCTCACAGCGTATACTGTGCCTACTTGCCCAGTGCCACCACTCATATCTGGTGTAACAGTAGTGTAAATTAAAAAAAAAAAACTTTTTTGACTGTGAAACATCAGTCTGCTAGTGTAATCTAATTGCAGTTGCCTGCCTGCCAGTGTGTGTGCCAGGCCCACTTGCCCAGTGCCACCACTCATATCTGGTGTAACAGTAGTTTAAATTAAAAAATATATATATATATATTGACTGTGAAACATCAGTCTGCTTGTGTAATCTAATTGCAGTTGCCTGCCTGCCAGTGTGTGTGCCAGGCCCACTTGCCCAGTGCCACCACTCATATCTGGTGTAACAGTAGTGTAAATTAAAAAAAAAAAAAATTTGACTGTGAAACATCAGTCTACTAGTGTAATCTAATTGATGTTGCCTGCCTGCCTGCCATCATGTGTGCCAGGCTCACAGCGTATACTGTGCCCACTTGCCCAGTGCCACCACTCATATCTGGTGTAACAGTAGTGTAAATTTAAAAAAACAAAACATTTTTTGACTGTGAAACATCAGTCTGCTAGTGTAATCTAATTGCAGTTGCCTGCCTGCCAGCGTGTGTGCCAGGCTCACAGCGTATACTGTGCCTACTTGCCCAGTGCCACCACTCATATCTGGTGTAACAGTAGTGTAAATTAAAAAAAAAAACTTTTTTGACTGTAAAACATCAGTCTGCTAGTGTAATCTAATTGCAGTTGTCTGCCTGCCAGCGTGTGTGCCAGGCCCACTTGCCCAGTGCCACCACTCATATCTGGTGTAACAGTGGTGTAAATTTAAAAAAAAAAAAAAAAATTTGACTGTAAAACATTAGTCTGCTTGTATAATCTAATTGCAGTTGCCTGCCTGCCAGCGTGTGTGCCAGGCCCACTTGCCCAGTGCCACCACTCATATCTGGTGTAACAG
This sequence comes from Bombina bombina, assembly GCF_027579735.1. Taxonomy (NCBI): domain Eukaryota; kingdom Metazoa; phylum Chordata; class Amphibia; order Anura; family Bombinatoridae; genus Bombina; species Bombina bombina. The sequence continues at coordinate 289,658,637 of NC_069505.1, forward strand.
TAGTGTAAATTAAAAAAAAAAACTTTTTTGACTGTGAAACATCAGTCTGCTAGTGTAATCTAATTGCAGTTGCCTGCCTGCCAGCATGTGTGCCAGGCTCACAGCATATACTGTGCCCACTTGCCCAGTGCCCCCACTCATATCTTGTTTAATAGTAGTGTAAGTGTACATTTAAAAACAAAAACAAAATTTGGACTGTGAAACAGCAGTCTGCTTTTTTGTGTCAGGCTCACAGCGTATACTGTGCCCACTTGCCCAGTGCCACCACTCATAATTTGTTTAATAGTAGTGTAAGTATACATTTAAAAACAAAAAACTTTTTGGACTGTATGTGCCCACTTGCCCAGTGCCACCACTCATATGTTGTTTAATAGTAGTGTAAGTTTACATTTAAAAACAAAAAAAACTTTTTGGACTGTGAAACATCAGTCTGCTTTTTTGTGTCAGGCTCACAGCGTATACTGTGCCCACTTGCGCAGTGCCACCACTCATATCTTGTTTAATAGTAGTGTAAGTGTACATTTAAAAAAAAAAAAATTTGGACTGTGAAACATCAGTCTGCTTCTTTGTGCCAGGCTCACAGCTTATACTGTGCCCACTTGCCCAGTGCCACCACTCATATCTTGTTTAATAGTAGTGTAAGTGTACATTTAAAAAAAAAAAAAACTTTTTGGACTGTGAAACATCAGTCTGTTTTTTTTGTGTCAGGCTCACAGTGTATACTGTGCCCACTTGCCCAGTGCCACCACTCATATCTTGTTTAATAGTAGTGTAAGTGTACATTTAAAAAAAAAAAAACTTTTTTGACTGTAAAACATCAGTCTGCTTTTTTGTGCCAGGCTCACAGTGTATATTGTGCCCACTTGCCCAGTGCCATCACTCATATCTTGTTTAATAGTAGTGTAAGTGTACATTTAAAAAAAAAAACTTTTTTGACTGTGAAACATCAGTCTGCTTTTTTGTGTCAGGCTCACAGCGTATACTGTGCCCACTTGCCCAGTGCCACCACTCATATCTTGTTTAATAGTAGTGTAAGTGTACATTTAAAAACAAAAAAAACTTTTTGGACTGTAAAACATCAGTCTGCTTTTTTGTGTTAGGCTCACAGCTTATACTGTGCCCACTTGCCCAGTGCCACCACTCATATCTTGTTTAATAGTAGTGTAAGTGTACATTTAAAAACAAAAAAATATTTTTGGACTGTGAAACATCAGTCTGCTTTCTTGTGTTAGGCTCACAGCGTATACTTTGCCCATTTGCCCAGAGGCATCACTCATATCTTGTTTAATAGTAGTGTAAGTGTATATTTTTAAAAAAAATGACAGGCAGAGGCAGGCCACCCCGCAGGTGCCGTCGTGGTCATGGTGCTGTGATTCCATTTGGCCCTAGAATAATGCCCAGTGTTCAGAGGCCACGTACCATGAACTGGAAATGTCCTGAGGACATAGTTGACTTTTTAACACAGGACACCCAATCTTCTATAGCTTCCGCTCCGAACCTAGACGCACCATCCTCCTCCAGCTTATCTTCGGGCACCTCTCAAGTTACCACTCACCCGCCTGCCACCACCACCAACACTAGCACCAAAGCTGCTTCACTTGATCTGTCAGAGGAGTTATTTACACATCAGTTGGAAGAAAGGAGTGATGCGCAACCATCATTGACAGAGGATGTAGATAACAGTGATATGTCTCAGTCAGGCAGCAATACAAACATGGACGTACGGTGTGATGATGATGATGTTGTACCCGCTGCTTCTTCCTTTGTTGATTTGTCAGATACAAGTGAAGCGGTTGATGATTACGATGCGTCTGTGGATGTCATGTGGGTGCCCGCTAGAAGAGAAGAAGAACAGGGGGAAAGTTCAGATGGGGAGACAGAGAGGAGGAAGAGACGAGTTGGAAGCAGGGGGAGGTCATCGCAAGGAGCTAGTGGCACAGTCAGACAGCATGCATTGGCACCCGGGGTCAGCCAGACAGCACGCCAATCAACGCATGCTGTTGCCACCACCAGAATGCCGTCATCGCAGAGCTCAGCAGTGTGGCATTTTTTGTGTGTTTCTGCCTCTGACAACAGCGATGCCATTTGCAACCTGTGCCAAAAGAAACTGAGTCGTGGGAAGTCCAACACCCACCTAGGTACAACTGCTTTGCGAAGGCGCATGATCGCACATCACAAAGGCCTATGGGATCAACACATGAGTAGAAGCAGCACACAAACTCAAAGCCGCCATCCTCCTCCTGGTCCAGCATCTTCAGCCACATCAACCACTGATGTCCTCCTTGCCCCCTCTCAACCATCCGCCACTCCGTCTCTCTTCCGGAGCAGTTCCTGCTCATCTGCCCACAGTCAGGTGTCTGTCAAGGACATGTTTGAGCGTAAAAAGCCAATGTCACAAAGTCACCCCCTTGCCCGGCGTCTGACAGCTGGCTTGTCTGAACTGTTAGCCCGCCAGCTTTTACCATACAAGCTGGTGGAGTCTGAGGCGTTCAAAAAATTTGTAGCTATTGGGACACTGCAGTGGAAGGTACCCGGCCGAAATGTCTTTGCACAAAAGGCAAATCCCAACCTGTACTCGATTGTGCAAAAGGAAGTAATGGCATGCCTGGCACACAGTGTTGGGGCAAGGGTCCATCTGACCACTGATAGCTGGTCTGCAAAGCATGGTCAGGGTAGGTAAATCACCTATACTGCGCATTGGGTAAACCTGCTGATGGCTGCCAAGCATGGAATGCGTGGCTCTGCAGAGGAGTTGGTGACACCGCCACGACTTGCAGGCAGGCCTGCTGCCACCTCCTCTACTCCTCCTACTCCATCCTCTTCCATAACCTCCTCGGCTGAGTCCTCTTCTGCTGCTGCGTCTTGCTCCACATCAATGGCACCCCCCCCAGCTCCCCAGGTACTATTCCACATCCCGGATATGGCAGTGTCACGCCGTCTTGGGGTTTACTTGCCTGAAAGCAGAGAGTCACACCGGACCAGCACTCCTGTCCGCCCTGAACGCACAGGTGGATCAGTGGCTGACTCCGCACCAACTGGAGATCGGCAAAGTGGTTTCTGACAACGGAAGTAATTTGGTGGCGGCATTGAAATTGGGCAAGTTGACACATGTGCCGTGCATGGCACATGTGTGTAATCTGATCGTACAATGCTTTGTGCATAAGTACCCAGGCTTACAGGTTGTCCTGAAGCAGGCCAGGAAGGTGTGTGGCCATCAGGCGTTCCTACACGGCCATGGTGCACTTTTCAGATATCCAGCGGCGAAACAACATGCCAGTGAGGCTCTTGATTTGCGACAGCCCGACACGTTGGAATTCAACACTCCTAATGTTCGACCGCCTTCTCCAACAAGAAAAAGCCATTAACGAGTATTTGTATGACCAGGGTGCTAGGACAGCCTCTGCGGAGCTGGGAATTTTTTTGCCACATTACTGGATGCTCATGCGCAATGCCTGTAGGCTCATGCGTCCTTTTCAGGAGGTGACAAACCTAGTCAGTCGCACCGAAGGCACCATCAGTGACATCATATCATTTGTTTTCTTCCTGGAGCGTGCCCTGCGAAGAGTGCTGGATCAGGCAGTAGATGAGCGTGAAGAGGAAGAGGAATAGTTGTGGTCACCATCACCACCAGAAACAGCCTTATCAGCATCGCTTGCTGGACCAGCGGCAACGCTGGAAGAGGATTGTGAGGAAGAGGAGTCAGAGGAGGAATGTGGCTTTCAGGAGGAGGAGGAAGACCAACCACAACAGGCATCACAGGGTGCTCGTTGTCACCTATCTGGTACCCGTGGTGTTGTACGTGGTTGGGGGGAAGAAGATACCTTCAGTGAGGTCACTGAGGACGAGGAACGGGACATGAGTATCTTGGCATCCAACCTTGTGCAAATGGGGTCTTTCATGCTGTCGTGCCTGTTGAGGGACCCTCGTATAAAAAAGCTGAAGGAGAACTACCTGTACTGGGTGTCCATGCTACTAGACCCTCGGTATAAGCATAAAGTGCCTGAAATGTTACCAAATTACCGCAAGTCGGAAAGGATGCAGCAGTTCCAAAATAAATTAAAAAGTATGCTTTACACAGCGTATAAGGGTGATGTCACAGCACAATGGGAATCTGACAGGGGAAGAGGTGAAAGTAATCATCCTCCTCCCACGACCACGCCGGCAAGGACAGGATGCTTTACAGACGTGTTGTTGATGGAGGACATGCAGAGCTTTTTTTTTTTTTTTTTTTTTTTTTTTTTATAAACAAAGTGTTTTTTTATTTGACATGTTACAACACAACAGAAAACACACAAGAAAAATATTAACAAAATCTAGCATAAAAACACACAAACATTTTATGTGAAAAACTGCTAAAATATAAAAACACAAACTTGCTATTGTCTTATTACTTTTAAATATCCCAGTAAACCATTTATGCTGTAAACTGTACATGAACATTTTTTGTCGGAAAGAAGAGTTCCATACAAAATGGGAGCTCACTATACACAGATAAGTGTGCTTCACTAAACAATTAGAAGCGGTAATGGAAGATGCAATTAAAAAATGATCAATAAAATAAAAATAGAACCTTGTCTGCAATCCATGTTTTAGAAGGGCATACAAATAATATATAAAAGCAAATAGTATGTAAATACAATTGCTTCTCCAATTTAGTCATCAGTAGAAACCTGTAAACCAATAATTAAATGATACAACATTTAAAAGGGCATGTTATATTTCAACAGAACATAGGATTGAACTGGCTCTTGTATATAAATACAATTTTAATCCCAGCAAAGTGGTTAAATATGTACCGTAGTTAAAGCCCCATTCAGAAGCAGGAAGTCTGTCATGTTCAGAAACGGCAACAGATGAAATCGTGAAACCTACTGATTGTGGACCGACTGTGCCCTGCACAGGAGCTGCATATAGAAGTGGGACTTTACCTATGCATTTAACCCTATCGTGAGAGATCAATAATATCAGGTAATAAAATTCAAGGGTCACTACAAAGACATTTAAAAATATGGGCTGGTTCATTGTTTCTCCCACAGTGATTATCATTGGTAGTACATCTGAAAATGTTATGTCTGTTAAAAAAGGTTCTTTTCACAAAATTAGGTTATTTTCTCAGATGCAACTGTCACTATACATTTATACTGCAGAAATAGGTGTCTGCTAGGCCAAGGTAGGGGAGATGCAAGTACAAAGTAAAGACATTGATAAACATAAAAAATCCTATTATATAAAAGGCCAAGTGTGTTTGTCCGAAGCTGTCATGCGTAGTAGAGACAGCACGAGGACAAACACACCTGGCCTTTGAGTCCTACTCCCTAGCTGATCTCATCTGCGTCAGAAGTGGGCATGGCCGGGGCGTGGCCGGTATGGAGGGGGCGTGGTCGGCATGAATGGCCTGAAAGGGGCATGGCCGGGTGTGAAGGGGGCGTGGACGGGCGCAGTTGCGAGATAGAGAGGGTAGAGAGACAGAGAGGAGGGGAGAGAGAGAGGAGAGGGGGGAGAGAGAGAAAGGAGAGGGGGGGAGAGAGAGAGAGGAGGGGGGGGAGAGAGAGAGAGGAGAGGGGGGAGAGAGAGGAAGTACAACGGGTATCGAACAGGGGAAGAGCTGAAAGTAATCCTCCGACTCCCATGACCACGCCGGCAAGGACAGGACGCTTTACAGACGTGTTGTTGATGGAGGACATGCAGAGCTTTTTCAGTCCTATGCATCGCCACAGCCCTTCGGGGTCCACCCTCAGAGAATGACTCGACCGACAGGTAGCAGACTACCTCGCCTTAACTGCAGATCTCGACACTCTGAGGAGCGATGAACCCCTTGACTACTGGGTGTGCAGGCTTGACCTGTGGCCTGAGATATCCCAATTTGCAATAGAACTTCTGGCCAGCCCTGCTTCAAGTGTCCTGTCAGAAAGGACTTTCAGTGCAGCAGGAGGTATGGTCACTGAGAAGAGAAGTTGCCTAGGTCAAAAAAGTCTAGATTACCTCACCTTTATTAAGATGAATGAGGGATGGATCCCAAAGGGACTGACATTGGGCGATACATTCAAGTAAAAAAGGCCTGATGAGATGAGCTGCCTTGGGCTAAAAATGGTCCAGACGCTGCTGTATTTTATCTTGGAATGCCGGATGACTTGCGTGACTTATCCGCCACCAACTAGGGTTCAAGCCGCAATGTTTTAGGGCACTTTCTGCCTGGGAAACAAACATCAATTTTTCTGGCCGCTGCTACAGCAGCGGCTGCAACAACACCTAATTTTTCAGGCATGTGTACATGCTAAATTTTTCTGGCCTCTGGTGCTGCACTGTGGCTTCAAAAATCAAACCAAAAAAAAGGCACGTAACAGGGATTAAACTGATAGGAATAGTACTACTTAACACACCACTCCTATCTGGTGGCACATTAGATTGCACGCGCAGTGCCCCAAATTTGAAGTAGGAGGACCGACCAAGCATCTTTTTCCATCTCCCGGTTCCTAAAATCCATGCCATATACACGTCCCCTGGTGCCGCAATTGCCTCTGGGAACTATCTAATCTATGTATCTATCTATCTATCAAATCTATCTATCTTGTGGCCAGACTGTTTTGTGACAGCCACTTGTGTTTCGGCCAAATGTCCGTCTGCCATATGTCCGTCAGCTAAAAGTCCGGCCACGATTGCACGCGCAGTGCCCCAAATTTGAAGTAGGAGGACCGACCAAGCATCTTTTTCCATCTCCCGGTTCCTAAAATCCATGCCATATACACGTCCCCTGATAGGGGACATAACAGTGATTAAACTGATAAGAATAGTACTACTTAACACACCACTCATATCTGGTGGCACAGTATATTACACGCGCAGTGCCCCGAATTTGAAGTAGGAGGACAGACCAAGCATCTTTTTCCATCTCCCGGTTCCTAAAATCCATACCATATACACGTCCCCTGATAGGGGACGTAACAGGGATTAAACTGATAAGAATAGTACTACTTAACACACCACTCATATCTGGTGGCAAAGTAGATTGCATGCGCAGTGCCCCAAATTTGAAGTAGGAGGACTGACCAAGCATCTTTTTCCATCTCCAGGTTCCTAAAATCCAAGCCATATACACGTCTCCTGTTGCCACAACTGCCTCTGGGAACCTTACCATGGGTCACAGACTGCACGTCTTGTAATTCTCTGTCTGGGAAATTATCTATCTATCTATCAAATCTATCTATTTATCTATCAAATCTATCTATCTATCGTATCTATCAAATGTATCTATTGCATCTATTGATCTATCTATCTAATCTATGTATCTATCTATCTATCTATCTATCAAATCTATCTATCTCGTGGCCGGCCTGTTTTGTGACAGCCACTTGTGTTTCGGCCAAATGTCCGTCGGCTAAAAGTCCGGCCACGATTGCATGCGCAGTGCCCCAAATTTGAAGTAGGAGGACCGATCAAGCATCTTTTTCCATCTCCCGGTTCCTAAAATCCATGCCATATACACGTCCCCTATGTAACAGGGATTAAACTGATAAGAATAGTACTACTTAACACACCACTCATATCTGGTGACACAGTAGATTGCATGCGCAGTGCTCCAAATTTGAAGTAGGAGGACAGACCAAGCATCTTTTTCCATCTCCCGGTTCCTAAAATCCATGCCATATACACGTCCCCTGGCGCCGCAACTGCCTCTGGGAACCTTACCATGGGTCCCAGACCGCACGTCTTGTAATTCTCTGTCTGGGAAATTATCTATCTATCAAATCTATCTATTTTTCTATCAAATCTATCTATCTAATTAATCGTATCTATCAAATGTATCTATTGCATCTATTGATCTATCTATTTAATCTATGTATCTATCTATCTATCAAATCTATCTATCTAGTGGCCGGACTGTTATCTGACAGCCACTTGTGTTTCGGCCAAATGTCCGTCAGCCAAATGTCCGTCGGCCAAATGTCTGTCGGCTAAAAGTCCGGCCACGATTGCACGCTCAGTGCCCCAAATTTGAAGTAGGAGGACCGACCAAGCATCTTTTTCCATCTCCCGGTTCTTAAAATCCATGTCATATACACGTCCCCTGATAGGGGATGTAACAGGGATTAAACTGATAAGAATAGTACTACTTAACACACCTTATAATAATGCAGAGAGAGGCAACGCAGATAGAAGAGTCTGATGAAGAGGAGTCAGAGGAGGAAGGTGGCTTTGAGGAGGTGGAAGACCAAACACAGCAGGCGTCCTAGGGGGCTTGTTGTCACCTTTCGGGGACCCTTGGTGTTGTACATGGCTGGGTGGAGGAAGAGACCTTCAATGACATCAGTGAGGACAAGGAACATGGCTGGCTTGGTATCCAACCTTGTACAAATGGGGAGTTTGCAGGTGTGCAAATGGACTGTTTGCGTTTGTTTGCAGTGCGTTAAACGGGGAGTTTGGTCTGTCACTGTGAAGCGGGCGTAACTCTTACTCTACCTGATCGATACAACATCATACCTGATGTTTTAAAGCACGTTATTCCAAACAATTTAGGAATGTTAGGCGATTTATGCCCTTTATGGATTAAAACCAGACTCTGCATCAACTATGTAATTTTACGTGGGAGTTTTGCCATGGATCCCCCTCCGGCATGCCACAGTCCAGGTCTTAGTACCCTTGAAATAACTTTTCCATCACTATTGTGGCCAGAAAGAGTCCCTGTGGGTTTTAAAATTTGCCTGCCTATTGAAGTCAATGGCAGTTCGCCCACGGTTCGTCAGTTCGTGAACATTTGCAGAAGTTCGCGTTTGCGAACGGAAAATTTTATGTTTGCGATATTACTACTTGTAACACTAACGAGCCACATGACACCGGGGAGAGAAAATGGCTAATTGGGCCCAATTTGAACATTTCCACTTAGGGGTGTACTCACTTTTGTTGCCAACGGTTTAGACATTAATGGCTGTGTGTTAAGTTATTTTGAGGGGAAAGCAAATTTACACTGTTATACAGGCTGTACACTCACTACTTTACATTGTAGCAGAGTTTCATTTCTTCAGTGTTATCACATGAAAAGATATACTAAAATATTTACAAAAATGTGAGGGGTGTACTCACTTTTGTGAGATACTGTACATATACACACAAACATACACGGCTAGATTTAGAGTTCTGCGGCCAAAGGGGTGCGTTAGCTACGCTGGCTTTTTTTCTCCCGCACCTTTTAAATACCGCTGGTATTTAGAGTTCACAGAAGGGCTGCGTTAGGCTCCAAAAAGGGAGCATAGAGCATATTTACCGCCACTGCAACTCTCGATACCAGCGTTGCTTACGGACGCGGCCAGCTTAAAAAACGTGCTCGTGCACGATTCCCCCATAGGAAACAATGGGGCTGTTTGAGCTGAAAAAAAACCTAACACCTGCAAAAAAGCAGCGTTCAGCTCCTAACGCAGCTACATTGTTTCCTTTGGGGAAACACTTCCTAAGTCTGCACTTAACACCCTAACATGTACCCCGAGTCTAAATACCCCTAACCTTACACTTATTAACCCCTAATCTGCCGCCCCCGCTATCGCTGACCCCTGCATATTATTATTAACCCCTAATCTGCCGCTCCGCACACCGCCGCCAGCTACGTTATCCCTATGTACCCCTAATTTGCTGCCCCTAACATCGCCGACCACTATGTTATATTTATTAAACCCTAATCTGCCGCCCCCACTATTGCTGACACCTGCATATTATTATTAACCCCTAATCTGCCGCTCCGTACACTGCCGCAACCTACATTATACCTACGTACCCCTAATCTGCTGCCGCTAACACTGCCGACCCCTATATTATATTTATTAACCCCTAATCTGCCCCCCACAATGTCGCCGACACCTACCTACAATAATTAACCCCTAATCTGCCGACCGGATCTCACCGCTACTATAATAAATGTATTAACCCCTAAAGCTAAGTCTAACTCTAACCCCTAACTTAAATATAATTTAAATCTAACAAAATAAATTAACTCTTATTAAATAAATTATTCCTATTTAAAGCTAAATACTTACCTGTAAAATAAACCCTAATATAGCTACAATATAAATTATAATTATATTGTAGCTATTTTAGGATTAATATTTATTTTACAGGCAACTTTGTAATTATATTAACCAGGTACAATAGCTATTAAATAGTTAATAACTATTTAATAGTTACCTAGTTAAAATAATTACAAAATTACCTGTAAAATAAATCCTAACCTAAGTTACAATTAAACCTAACACTACACTATCAATAAATTAATTAAATACAATACCTACAAATAAATACAATGAAATAAACTAACTAAAGTACAAAAAATAAAAAAGAACTAAGTTACAAAAAATAAAAACATATTTACAAACATTAGAAAAATATTACAACAATTTTAAACTAATTACACCTACTCTAAGCCCCCTAATAAAATAACAAAGCCCCCCAAAATAAAAAAATGCCCTACCCTATTCTAAATTAAAAAAGTTCAAAGCTCTTTTACCTTACCAGCCCTGAAAAGGGCCCTTTGCGGGGCATGCCCCAAAGAATTCAGCTCTTTTGCCTGTAAAAAAATACAATACCCCCCCAACATTACAACCCACCACCCACATACCCCTAATCTAACCCAAACCCCCCTTAAATAAACCTAACACTAAGCCTCTGAAGATCTTCCTACCTTATCTTCACCACGCCGGGTTCATCGATCAATCCAGAAGAGCTCCTCCGATGTCTTGATCCAAGCCCAAGCGGGGGGCTGAAGATGTCCATGATCCGACTGAAGTCTTCATCCAAGCGGGAGCTGAAGAGGTCCATGATCCGGCTGAAGTCTTCTATCAAGCGGCATCGTCAATCTTCTTTCTTCTGGATCCATGTTCATCCCGCCGACGCGGAACATCCATCTTCACCGACGACATCCCGATGAATGACGGTTCCTTTAAGGGACGTCATCCAAGATGGCGTCCCTCGAATTCCGATTGGCTGATAGGATTCTATCAGCCAATCGGAATTAAGGTAGGAAAATTCTGATTGGCTGATGGAATCAGCTAATCAGAATCAAGTTCAATCCGATTGGCTGATCCGATCAGCCAATCAGATTGAGCTCGCATTCTATTGGCTGATCGGAATGAACTTGATTCTGATTGGGTGATTCCATCAGCCAATCAGAATTTTCTTACCTTAATTCCGATTGGCTGATAGAATCCTATCAGCCAATCGGAATTTGAGGGACTTCATCTTGGATGACGTCCCTTAAAGGAACCGTCATTCGTCGGGAAGTCGTCGGTGAAGATGGATGTTCCGCGTCGGCGGGATGAACATGGATCCGGAAGAAAGAAGATTGAAGATGCCGCTTGATAGAAGACTTCAGCCGGATCATGGACCTCTTCAGCTCCCGCTTGGATGAAGACTTCAGTCGGATCATGGACATCTTCAGCCCCCCACTTGGGCTTGGATCAAGACATCGGAGGAGCTCTTCTGGATCGATCGGTGAACCCGGCGTGGTAAAGATAAGGTAGGAATATCTTCAGGGGCTTAGTGTAAGTTTTATTTAAGGGGGGTTTGGGTTAGAAAGAGCTGAATTCTTTGGGGCATGCTCCGCAAAGGGCCCTTTTCAGGGCTGGTAAGGTAAAAGAGCTTTGAACTTTTTAAATTTAGAATAGGGTAGGGCATTTTTTTATTTTGGGGGGCTTTGTTATTTTATTAGGGGGCTTAGAGTAGGTGTAATTAGTTTAAAATTGTTGTAATATTTTTCTAATGTTTGTAAATATTTTTTTATTTTTTGTAACTTAGTTCTTTTTTATTTTTTGTACTTTAGTTAGTTTATTTCATTGTATTTATTTGTAGGTATTGTATTTAATTAATTTATTGATAGTGTAGTGTTAGGTTTCATTGTAGATAATTGTAGGTATTGTATTTAATTAATTTATTGATAGTGTAGTGTTAGGTTTAATTGTAACTTAGGTTAGGATTTATTTTACAGGTAATTTTGTAATTATTTTAACTAGGTAACTATTAAATAGTTATTAACTATTTAATAGCTATTGTACCTGGTTAATATAATTACAAAGTTGCCTGTAAAATAAATATTAATCCTAAAATAGCTACAATATAATTATAATTTATATTGTAGCTATATTAGGGTTTATTTTACAGGTAAGTATTTAGCTTTAAATAGGAATAATTTATTTAATAATAGTTAATTTATTTTGTTAGATTTAAATTATATTTAAGTTAGGGGGGTGTTAGGGTTAGAGTTAGACTTAGCTTTAGGGGTTAATACATTTATTAGAGTAGCGGTGAGATCCGGTCGGCAGATTAGGGGTTAATTATTGTAGGTAGGTGGAGGCGACGTTGGGGGCGGCAGATTAGGGGTTAATAAATATAATATAGGGGTTGGCTGTGTTAGGGGCAGCAGATTAGGGGTACATAGGGATAATTTAGGTTGCGGCGGTGTACGGAGCGGCAGATTAGGGGTTAAAAAAAATATTCAGGTGTCAGCGATAGCGGGGGTGGCAGATTAGGGGTTAATAAATATAATATAGGGGTCAGCGATGTTAGGGGCAGCAGATTAGGGGTACATAGGGATAACGTAGCTGGCGGCGGTGTACGGAGCAGCAGATTAGGGGTTAAAAAAATTTAATAGAGTGGCGGCGATGTGGGGGGACCTCGGTTTAGGGGTACATAGGTAGTTTATGGGTGTTAATGTACTTTAGAGCACAGTAGTTAAGAGCTTTATGAACCGGCGTTAGCCCAGAAAGCTCTTAACTCCTGGCTTTTTTCTGCGGCTGTTTTGTCGTTAGAATTCTAACGCTCACTTCAGCCACGACTCTAAATACCGGCGTTAGAAAGATCCCATTGAAAAGATAGGATACGCAAATGGCGTAGGGGGATCTGCGGTATGGAAAAGTCGCGGCTGCAAAGTGAGCGTTAGACCCTTTCCTGACTGACTCCAAATACCAGCGGGCGGTAAAAACCAGCGTTAGGAGCCTCTAACGCTGGTTTTGACGGCTACCGCCCAACTCTAAATCTAGGCCACATTCATGCAAACAAACACACATGTGCACAGACACATATATATATATATATATATATATATATATATAAACACATACAGAACTTGTGAGATCATTGGGATCTAGTCTGGTTAGAGTTGTGAGGAATTTCTGTGCACTATAAAGAGGGCCACAGCGTTGGTATTCGCCTGATAGAGGAGGTTGATCCACAACACCGAGATAAAGATCCTCACCACCATAGAGAAAAGAAAAAGAGTCCAGGAGTCTCCATTACTGTTCGTCAAACAACATCCAGCAGAAACATCTTTACAAGAGAGTCCAGGATTTCCATTAAAGGCATACTACGGGAAGTGCAGGATTTCCCATTTAAAAGAAAAGAAAAAGAAAAAAAGTTTTACCTCTCGACAAGAGTCCAAGAACCATCTGTAAACCTCAAAAAAAGCTGACATCTTACCTCATAGGATTGAGGTACTTTCTGGTAAGCACATCTTACTTACCTTAGAAGTATAAAAAAACTGTCAAATTATAAGAAATAACTTGGGCTACGAACCTATCTGATGGACATATGTACTTTATTTCTATGACATACCAACCAACAATATATTGATAATACTTCAACATATACACCAATAGTAATCAACTGTGCGCCACCATTTGATTTTCTCTTTTTATTATATATATCTATATCTATCTATCTATCTATCTATCTATCTATCTATATATATATATATATATATATATATATATATATATATCACAATACATCTCCCCATTATGTTAAAATCACAGGAAAATGTAGAACTCACTCTGGTCTTGTGCAAAAATTAGTTTTCAGAGCACCTCAGATTTCATTACTAACTTGCAAAAAAACTACTAATTCTCATAGCACCGAAGGGTTTACATAGCAAATCCCGACGTGCAGCTTGATATTCCATACCCATAGCAGGTAAATATTGCCTTAATGCACAAATGAGTGTAATTATTTATAAATTCTTTCTCATTTCTAGTATAACCCCCTGCAGATTTTAAGCCTCATATTTCATGGTTGCGGTGTCACAGTCAGCGATATGAAATGTAGCCTGTGCAGCACTCAGCAGGACTGGAACATGGCGGGACCGGTAAGAAAACTACAATTAAGAAATCATTTGGAAAAGCTAACCAGGAATATCTGTGTGTCAACCCCCTGTGGATCCTCACGTAAAATATAATTTTAAGTTCCCAGAGAGAAACAAGCCCGGAACACTAACTCACCGTGTGCTGGATTAGTGGTTAACTTAGCAATGCTACATGTTCAGGGTCAGAGATTCAATTGCTCTCTCAGGCAGATTGTGATAGACAAAAATAGCCCAAATCAACATCACTGTGTCCATAATGGAAAAAAATAGTTAATTGGAATATAAACTTCACAGCTCACGGTGTATCCCGCTGTTTGTAACTATTAAATTAAAGTAAACGTATTTTGCATTGATATTGTTCTAATGCATGAGCAAAAAAATTGATGAGAAGTTTTCTGAAAAGTAGCTGGTCCAGTGAGACATTATTTTTGGTGGACTGTGTGTCCGGTAAATATTTTATGGGATAAACAAAGCACAGGATCTGATCTAATACTTAATTTCTATCATAATTAAAAATTCAAATGAACAAGTTTCATAATTTCACTGTATGGCTAATGCTATGTTGTTAACTTTTTTTAAACCTTGAACCTAGTGAGTGTTTTAACTTTTGAACTGATAATGTAAAAATTAAAAAATGCTCTTCGTTGCAGACCAAATTTTTTTTGTTCCCCCCCCCCCTCAAGTTATAAAATACAAATTTCCAAAATGTATGCTAGAAGCTGCTTGAAAAAGCTTTTTAGTACAGTTGAGAGGTCACTTCTCATGCCACTGTCTCATGAACAGATCCATAGAAAGTGAAGCATAATACATAAAGTATGATTTTGCTTATATCTGTAAAACAAATTATTAATATAAATGATGTTTTTTGTAAAATAGCCAGGTTTAATAATAATAAAAAAAATTAAATGCAACTCTTGGGGTTAAACCAGTGTTGAGTGCTATATGTACTTTTTAGACTTTGGCAGCTTCCAGTCTTTTGAGGTTGTTAACAGTGGTATGGGCAGGTCACCTTCTCTAAAATGCTTGGATATTTTGTAGCATCCAGTACCATTTTTTTTTTCAACTGCACATTAAGGCCAACAGAGTCCAGGGTTCATTATACAAGGTTTACTGCATATCTTGGTAGCTTATAACTGAAGTAATCAATTTCCTTATTGTTAAAGAATTCTGTAAAGCAGTGCTTTCCAAACTGTGTGTCGGGACACACTAGTGTGTCGGCAGCAGTGTGTAGGTGCGTCCCTGCTTCAGCACAAAAAAATTTAAATTAAATTTTTTATTTATTTTTTGGTTTCTGACTTTCCGCCTGCCTGCTATGCATATCACATGGTTGACACGTGATTGATACCCAGTGGGTCACAGATCATCTTAACCAATTGGCGCAGCTCAGTGGGAACTGAAACTATTCCCATTGGCGGCTTTGGCGGCACATTGGCTCCTGACTGCACGTGTAGTCTCCTTAATTGGCTCGTGACTGCATGTGTAGTCAGTGAGTGGACCAGCAGTGTGTTTGCAGCACGGGCAGTAGTCAGTCCGGCTCACGGAGCTCTGAGGGTGGCAGCTTAAACGCTGAGCTGAAGTCAGAAGTCAGTGGGGTTTTTTTGCAACTAGCTCCCAGTAGTGCATTGCTGCTCCTGATATATGGATAGGAAGTGGAAGCTTAAAAATGCTTGATGATGAAATGCGAGTGTCTTTATCTAATATTCCACCAAATATTCAGAAATTGTGTTCATCCCATCAACCTCATAAATCCCATTAAAATAGTAAGTAGCTATTGGTGTTATTAAACTTTTTTTTAATTCTTGCACATAAATACTGTTACTTGTAAATACATTTTGTTATTATATAATGTATGTATGTGTCCATATCTTTTAAAACAAGTTAGTTTAACCTCCTTTTTGCTAGAACAACTGAATTAATTACTGTGTCGAAAAATTATGAAGGTCGAAAAAGTGTGTCACCAACATGAAAAGTTTGGAAAGCTCTGCTGTAAAGGATAACAACCAATTTTGTTCCATTGATATGCAAGTTGTGTGAGTATGTATATAGCTATGTGGGCATGCACTGAATGTGTTAGACTGTCACTTTTAGTAACAGTAAGAGACCCACACTGTAAAACCTATGTAACTTATATGTAAATATCTTCTGGGTAGCTAAGAGGACTTGTGACTTTTTTATTAACTAACGAGGAAGTGGTTTTTAATGGCTTCACTGTCACCATCTCCCAGTAAAGACTTCCACAGGCTCCTTAAAAGGAATCCTACCATATATGATATCAAATAAAATCCACATAATACTAACTCAGATGGGGCCTCAGTGAAGTTAGCCATTACCTGTCATTTGTTCAGGGTGTCACAGGTAATTAAGCTCTGTGATGTCAACACAAAGAAGAAATCTGCCAGCAGCAGATCAGAGCTATACCCAGAAGGAGGGTAACACCCGGATATCCATGTGACATAGTTATCAGCAGCCACATCACTTTAATGTAGATATGAAACATGATAGCAAGAGACCAATGTGTTTTACTACCATAACAATTAATGGCCAACGTTTTACTTTAATTGTCTATGCACTAATTTAGTAAATGGGGAGAATTTACTGAACACTTTTTAACCCATTATTAAACTGGCAGTCAAACTCATTAAAAACATATAGTAGATGTGAGAAGATGCTAGTTAGTGTAAATATATTCTGCACTATTATGTGTATGTACTTTAGTTCAGAGACCTGATACGTTTTGGAGGTTTCTGACCTATCAGTACATATCATTATTTTCTGTCTCATTTCTGAACAGCAGTAGGAGTAAATCCTCAGATTATCTGGCTTCTTCCAGGGAGCAATTAGCACACTATAAGATAATGATGTTATTGCAGCAAAAAAAGGCTCTGTCTTGAAATATGAGAAAACTAAAGCAATGCTGCCTTGAAGGAAGAGCAAAAAAATTCACAGAAATGTTATTTACAGCTCACAAAAATGACATTGAGGGTGTTCTTTAAGGTCCACTGCATTTTTAACTTCACGTTGGTTGACATGCTGACATGCTGTGACATATCTGTGTTCCAGCAATGCCTTAAACATTAATTGGGAAGTAAGATATGTGAAGCCTCTTTAATGAGCGATCTTCTTGTAACTTCTAACTTAACACATTATTTACAGTGATTCCGCTAATGGTTTCATCCATCAGACAGGCAGGAGAGAGGGAAAGATACAAAGAAATTTAAGCTGCTTTGCAGAGCCAACTTGAATGCTGATCTTTATTTTATATAAAGCACAGATAGAGGTGATTCTATGGCCCTGGTTTTTAAACCTGTCATCAGACCTCCCTATAAAGCCAGATTTTGAGGATATCTGAACTAGATAACAGCTGAAATAATCAGCTGATTTGTAAACATTCGGCTAGATTGCAAGTTGTGCGTTACGCTGAAAAAGCAGCGTTAACAGGTCCAAACGCTGCTTTTTCACTACCGCTGCTATAACGAGTCTAGCAGGTTTAGGGGCACCGCACACTTCTTTGGCCTTACCGCAAAATGACTTATGTAAACTTTGTAAAGCCTTTTTTCTATGGGACTTCCATAGCGCTGGTATTACGAGTCTGTCCTGGGAGGCCAAAAAGTGAGCGGTACACCCTATACTGACAAGATCCCTAACGCATTCTAAAGTCAGTAGTTATGAGTTTTACACTACAACGCCATAACATAAAACTCATAACTAAACTGCTAAAAAGTGCACTAACACCCATAAACTACCTATTAACCCCTAAACCGAGGCCCTCTCGCATCGCAAACACTATAATAACATTTTTAACCCTAATCTGCCGCTCCGGACATCGCCGCAACTATAATAAACATATTAACCCCTAAACCGCCACACTCCCACCTCGCAAACACTAGTTAAATATTATTAACCCCTAATCTGCCACCCCTAACATCGCCGCCACCTACATTATACTTATTAACCCCTAATCTACTGCCCCCAACATCGCCAACACCTACATTATTTTTTATTAACCCCTAATCTGCCGCCCCCAATGTCGCCGCAACCTACCTACACTTATTAACCCCTAATCTGCCGCCCCCAATGTCGCCGCCACTATATTAAATGTATTAACCCCTAAATCTAAGTCTAACCCTAACACCCCCTAACTTAAATATAATTTAAATAAATCTAAATAAAATTCCTATCATTACCTAAATTATTCCTATTTAAAACTAAATACTTACCTATAAAATAAACCCTAAGCTAGCTACAATATATTTATTTTTATTTTACAGGCAAGTTTGTATTTATTTTAACTAGGTAGAATAGTTATTAAATAGTTATTAACTATTTAATAACTACCTAGCTAAAATAAATACAAATTGACCTGTAAAATAAAACCTAACCTAAGTTACACTAACACCTAACACTACACTACAATTAAATAAATTAACTAAATTAAAAACAATTACATAAATTAAATTAGCTAAATCACAAAAAACAAACAAACACTAAATTACAGAAAATAAAAAACAAATTACAGATCTTTAAACTAATTACACCTAATCTAATAGCCCTATCAAAATAAAAAAAATCCCCCCCAAAATAAAAAACCCCTAGCCTAAACTAAACTATCAATAGCCCTTAAAAGGGCCTTTTGCGGGGCATTGCCCCAAAGTAATCATCTCTTTTACCTGTAAAAAAAAATACAAATACCCCCAAAAGTAAAACCCCCCACCCACACAACAAACCCCCCAAATAAAACCCTAACTAAAAAAACTAAGCTCCCCATTGCCCTGAAAAGGGCATTTGGATGGGCATTGCCCTTAAAAGGGCAGTTAGCTCTTTTGCAGCCCAAACCCTAATCTAAAAATCACTAACCCCCTGAAGATCGACTTACTGTTCTGAAGACCGGACATCCATCCTCAAGGAAGCGGCAGAAGTCTTCATCCAACCGGGCCCAAGTCCTCAACGAAGCCGGGAGAAGTCTTCATCCAAGCCGGGTGAAGTGGTCCTCCAAACGGGCAGAAGTTTTCATCCAGACGGCATCTTCTATCTTCATCCATCCAACGCGGAGCGGCTCCATCTTCAAGACATCCGACGCGGAGCATCCTCTTCATCCGGAGTCTTCTTACTGAATGACGGTTCCTTTAAATGAGATGGCGTCCCTTGGATTCTGATTGGCTGATAGAATTCTATCAGCCAATCAGAATTAAGGTAGAAAAAATCCTATTGGCTGATGCAATCAGCCAATAGGATTGAGCTCGCATTCTATTGGCTGACTGGAACAGCCAATAGAATGCGAGCTCAAGCCTATTGGCTGATTATATCAACCAATAGGATTTTTTGTACCTTAATTCCGATTGGCTGATAGAATTCTATCAGCCAATCGGAATCTAAGGGACGCCATCTTGGATGACCTTCATGAACCTTGAACCTTCATTCAGTAAGAAGACTCCGGATGAAGAGGATGCTCTGCTTCGGATGTCTTGAAGATGGAGCCGCTCCGAGTTGGATGGATGAAGATAGAAAATGCCGTCTGGATGAAGACTTCTGCCCGTCTGGAGGACCACTTCGTCCGGCTTGGATGAAGACTTCTCCCGGCTTCGTTGAGGACTTCGGCCCAGTTTGATGAAGACTTCTGCTGCTTCCTTGAGGATGGATGTCTGGTCTTCAGAACAGTAAGTCGATCTTCAGGGGGTTAGTGTTAGGTTTTTTTAAGGGTGTATTGGGTGGGTTTTATTTTTTAGATTAGGGTTTGGGCCACAAAAGAGCTAACTGCCCTTTTAAGAGCAATGCCCGTCCAAATGCCCTTTTCAGGGCAATGGGGAGCTTAGGTTTTTTTAGTTAGAGTTTTATTTGGGGGGTTGGTTGTGTGGGTGGTGGGTTTTACTGTTGGGGGGGTTGTTTGTATTTTTTTTTACAGGTAAAAAAGCTGATTACTTTGGGGCAATGCCCTGCAAAAGGCCCTTTTAAGGGCTATTGGTAGTTTAGTTTAGGCTAGTGTTTTTTTATTTTGGGGGGCTTTTTATTTTGATAGGGCTATAAGATTAGGTGTAATTAGTTTAAAGATCTGTAATTTGTTTTTTATTTTCTGTAATTTAGTGGGGGTTTTTTGTGATTTAGCTAATTTAATTTATTTAATTGTTTTTAATTTAGGTAATTTATTTAATTGTAGTGTAGTATTAGGTGTTATTGTAACATAGGTTAGGTTTTATTTTACAGGTCAATTTGTATTTATTTTAGCTAGGTAGTTATTAAATAGTTAATAACTATTTAATAACTATTCAACCTAGTTAAAATAAATACAAACTTGCCTGTAAAATAAAAAAAAACCTAAGCTAGATACAATGCAACTATTAGTTATATTGTAGCTAGCTTAGGGATTATTTTATAGGTAAGTATTTAGTTTTAAATGGGAATAATTTAGGTAATGAAAGGAATTTTATTTAGATTTATTTAAATTATATTTAAGTTAGGGGGTGTTAGGGTTAGACTTAGGTTTAGGGGTTAATAAATTTAGAATAGTGGCGGCGACGTTGGGGGCGGCAAATTAGGGGTTAATAAGTGTAGGTAGGTTGCGGCGACATTGGGGGCGGCAGATTAGGGGTTAATAAAAATAATGTAGGTGTCGGCGATGTTGGGGGCAGCAGATTAGGGGTTCATAAGTATAATGTAGGTGGCGGCGATGTTAGGGGTGGCAGATTAGGGGTTAATGAGTATGATGTAGGTGGCGGCGATGTTAGGGGTGGCAGATTAGGGGTTAATAAGTATAATGTAGGTGGCGGCAATGTTAGGGGCTTCAGATTAGGGGTTAATAATATTTAACTAGTGTTTGCGAGGCGGGAGTGCGGCGGTTTAGGGGTTAATATGTTTATTATAGTGGCGGCAATGTCCGGAGCAGTAGATTAGGGGTTAAAAAATATAATGTAGGTGGCGACGATGTCGGGGGCGGCAGATTAGGGGTTAATAAATGTAGGTAGGTTGTGGCGATGTTTGGTGCAGCAGATTAGGGGTTAATAAATATAATGTAGGTGTCGGGGATGTTGGGGGCAGCAGAATAGGGGTTAATAAGTATAATGTAGGTGGCGGCGGTGTCCGGAGCGGCAGATTAGGGGTTAATAAGTATAATGTAGGTGTTGGCGATGTCGGGGCGGCAGATTAGGGGTTAATAAGTGTAAGATTAGGGGTGTTTAGACTTGGGGTTCATGTTAGGGTGTTAGGTGTAAACATAACTTTTGTTTCCCCATAGGAATCAATGGGGCTGTATTACTGAGATTTACGTTGCTTTTTGGCAGGTGTTAGACTTTTTCTCAGCCGGCTCTCCCCATTGATGTCTATGGGGAAATCGTGCACGAGCTCGTACGACCAGCTCACCGCTGACTTAAGCAGCGCTGGTATTGGAGTGCGGTAAGGAGCACAATTTTGCTCAACGCTCACTTCTTGCCTTTTAACGCCGGGTTTATAAAAACCCGTAATACCAGCGATGCAGGTAAGTGAGTGGTGAGAGAAAACTGCTTGTTAGCACCGCATAGCCTCTAACGCAAAACTCGTAATCTGGCCGATTGTTATTTTACCTGCTTTCATCTAAGGTAATCCTAAAAATCTAGCCTGTTAGGGAGGTCTGAGGACAGGTTTGAAAACCAGTGTTCTATGGGAAGGTAGCAGAGAAAAAGGGCCGCAGCTTGCCAAAAGCTGCCACAGTTTACTTTTGAAATTGATTCTTAAAGAGACATATTACCCATTTTTTGTCTATCATATAAATGAAAAAGCAGCAGTTAAATGTATTTTTGCATAAAAAAAACTGTTTAAAATTAAGGTGAAGTTTACAGGATGAGCAAGATTACTGGGACTTTACTCCTCATTGGCTGACAAAGAGAACTCTAAAAAAAAGTTGGTAGAACGCTAAAAAAAGGTTGTTTTTAAGGGTGACCATATTGACGCTTTAAAAAGGGACACATATGAAAAACACATATGTCAGGGCTGTTTTCAGGGCTGTTTAAAGAAATGTTTTGCATAAGAACCCTGGCATATGTATTTTTAATATATGTCCCTTTTTACAGCAGCAATATGGTCACCCTCAGCTCAGGAACATATTTTTCAAAAGTCAAAGCTCTGCAATATATTTTGAAGCATTCTCTTTTAGATACACCAGAGAACATTTTTAAGTACCATGTCCCTTTAAGAGACATAATTAGCACAGTTTCTATCCAGCTTAAAGGGATATTAACATTATTCTTAAAGTGAAAGTAAATTTTGATGAATGAAAACCCGTTTTTTAAAAATACTATTAAAAACAGTGGCACTTTCATTCATCAAAGTTTACAAAGCAGCCGTTTTGATTAAAAACGTACCTCTCTTCTTTGCACAGCCAGAGCAGCTTCCCCAATAAAAAGATTTTGGTATAAAAAAAAACTTACCTTTATTTTTTTCACAGCCAGAGCAGCTTCCCCCACCCGGAGATCCTCTCTTCACACGTCATCAATGACTAATCCAGCTTCCTCCAATCATGGCTTTCCCCCAGGGTAGTCATTGCCTGAGGCCATGCCGTGATTGGAGGAAGCCGGATTAGTCATTGATGACGTGTGAAAAGAGCATCTCCGGGTGGGGGAAGCTGCTCTGGCTGTGAAAAAAATAAAGGTAAGTTTTTTTTTATACCAAAATCTTTTTATTGAGAATCCAACAGACAGTAATCATACAATATCACAAAAGAAACTTTACAAACCATATACATTTTTCAATGTACAATTTGGCAAAACACATGAATCACATGAGATTTTAATAGCCCACAAATATAAGCATGTGAAGTTAGAACTAATATGATTAAATATGTGTTTTCAACCTTTTTAACTATATAAGTCAAACAGAACATACACATCTTATTATCTAAAAACATTACCAGTAGTATTATGCCTTGCAATTTGGGCAAATATAATTTCTGCCAATAGCCAAGTCAAGCTACGGTATAAATAAAATTTAAATAATAGTCATAAGAAAAACCTAATCGGACAAGTTTTTAAGGTATTGTTCCCACGTATTCTGCAACTCAATAAAGTTATCTCTATTACCTGACAAGTAGGAACCATACTCCTCTAATTCAATTAGGTCTGTGACCTTCTTACGCCACATCTTTATTGATGGGATCCCAGGGGACCTCCAATTCTGAGCCACCAAAACCTTTACACCATTTATCATAATTCTCAGTAGGGGTCTAAAGTGTGTTTGGGGAAGCCTAATTGATTTTTTGAGCAGCCAAACCAAAGGGTCCATTGGGAGGACTGTTTGAAAGATACTTTCTATTTCTGCGATTATATTTCTCCACATGGTATTTAACTGAGAGCACCACCACCACATGTGCCCCATACCACTACCCACATGTCCACATCTCCAACAGTAATTGCTGGTTTTAGGAAATAATTTATGTAGCCTCCTGGGAGTCAAGTACCAGCAATGCAGGATTTTACAATTTAATTCTCTAATGGTGACTGAGGAGGAACTGGATTTAGTGTTTTGAAAAATGCTGGTAGCTAGGTGAGGCATGATAATTACCCCCAGCTCTACCTCCCAGGCCCCAACAGAGCGTGGCATATTACCTGGCGGTGGTTGTGTGATGATGTTATATATGCGAGAAAGACTGTGTCTAATTGGGGGGAGGAGGAAAATAACTTTTCAATTAGGGTCAGTGGTCGAGACATGTTTAAATAATGTTTATGAGTTGTAACATAGTGGTGCACCCTCCTGTATGAGAACCAACTGGAAGCCCAGGAATAACCCCTCTCCACCAACTGGTCTTGACAGCACAACTGCTCATTGGAAATAAGATGCGTAACTGAGACCTCCTCTATATTGCTATCTGTCATCCTATTTCTAGAGAGTGATAGTAGAGAAAATTCACTGTTATGAATAAGTGAAGTCAGGGGACCAGGGCATGAAGTCTATTAGGGGTTTAGTCTAGAAGTGTGTTCCCAAATTTTGAGTGTTTCCCGTGTAAGTGGGTTACTGATCTGGCCATAGGTAGTATAAAAGTTTTGCTTCCAGCAAATAGAAGGGAAATGTATTCCCAGGTTCAGACTCT
Source organism: Bombina bombina (assembly GCF_027579735.1). NCBI lineage: Eukaryota > Metazoa > Chordata > Amphibia > Anura > Bombinatoridae > Bombina > Bombina bombina. The sequence goes on from NC_069505.1 coordinate 289,682,798, forward strand.
CCTCTAAGGCGATCCATCTCTTATGGGCTCTATGAACTCTCCAATCAAGAATTCTTTGGAGAAAGATGGATCTACGATAGTAGTCAATGTCTGGGACACCTAGCCCCCCCTGTGAGGTAGAGCGAGACATAGTATGTTTATTAATCCTAGGAGGACGTTTATTCCATATGAATGACTCAAATAGCCGCTGCATCTGAATGATATAATTGATATGCAGGGGAATATGCAGTGTAATCATGATGTAGAGCAGGCGAGGGAAAGCGTTAATTTTAATAGTATTAACTCTACCTAGCCAGAAAAGATTCTTTCTAATCCATGACGAGAGGTCTCTCATCAGGGCAGTCTTAATTGGGGTATAATTTAAGGAGAATAGTGTATCTTGACTGTCGGCGAGATGTATTCCCAGGTATTTTAAGGATTTATTGCACCATTTAAATGTACACTTATTGGAGATAAGGGCTTCTGTCTGGGAGTCTAAGGCTACACCTAGCATCTCAGATTTATTCTCTTTAATTTCAAAATTTGATAGCTTGTTAAACAATTCTTATTCGCTCAGAAGAGGTGGGATAGAGTTGTTAGGATCTGTTAAGGAAAAAAGAATATTGTCTGCAAATAATGGTAATTTATATATCTCTCCCCCAATGCAGAAACCTTGTATATTTTTATTCAATCAATCAATATTGATTTTGGTTGCCAGGGCTTCAATAAGGCAAGCAAACAGCAGGGGAGATAAGGGGCTGCCCTGTCTGCTTCCATTTGATATTTGCAGAGGGCCAGAAAAGATACCATTGAGAGTAATTTGAGCACTAGGTTTGTTGTATAAAGCGAAAATTTTATGTATGATCCTTTCACCCAGCCCAAATGAGCCTAGAGTAGCTTTTAGAAAAGGCCATCCGACACGGTCGAAGTCCTTTTCTGCATCTGTGGATAGCCAAATTGAGAGGATGTTTTGGGACTTAGCATGCCACAACAGGTGCAAATTGCACACTGTGTTGTCTTTAGCTTCACGGAAGGGAACAAATCCCACCTGATCCTGATGTATAATTTGGGGTAGTAATCTATTTATTCGGTTCGCTAAGATTTTCGCATACATTTTTATATCTGTATTTAATAACAAAATTGGCCTATAATTTGGGATATATATTAGATTTGTTTGGTTTTGGTATCAGGGTTATTTTAGCTTGTAGGGCTGTGGGAGGGAATTTACAGTCTTCTTCTATAGTTTGAAAATAACGTAGGGGGTAAGGTTTCAAAAGGTCTTATATAGTAATTATTGCTAAAGCCATCAGGGCCTGGAGACTTCCCCCCCCCCCCCCCTTTAGTGATTTAATTGCTCCTAGAATCTCTGCTTTTGAGAAAGGTGTGTCTAGTACGTCTTTTTGTTCTGTTGTAATCTTAGGGAGGTTCAATTGTGGCAGATAGTTTTGTATGGCGTAGTCTGTGGGAAGGGAACAAGTCCGATCTAGATTGTATAGGGATTCATAATACCGTCTAAAGTGTTCTGCTATGTCCGCTGAGGAGTACCAGTCCTTACCCTTATCGTCTTTGATGTTCATGATATATCTATTAAGTGTCTTTTTCCTGAGCTGCCTGGCTAATAGCTTTCCCTGTTTATTTGCACCCTCATAAAATTTCTTTTTAAGATACAAAGCATTTCTTTTGGCTTCAGTCCCTAGATAGCAATTAAGTTGTTGTCTTTTATGTTCGAGGCTGTCTAGTAGGGAGCGGTCCTTGAGGAATGCCTTATGGATCTCTTGGAGTTTGTTTAAGTCGGCCAACAAGAAAAACAAGTAAGTATGCTGTTGTTTTATTTTAGCCTTTTTAAAAGCTATCATTTCCCCTCAAAGGACACATTTGTGAGCATTCCACAGGTGCTGTGGATTGATGTTAGGAGTATCATTTAATTTAAAGTAGTCCTCCAATGCATTAGTCACCTGGACCCGAATTAAAGGGTCCTGCAAAAGTGTTTCGTCTAACCTCCCAGTGCGTTGCGGGGATGTCTGTGTCAGGAAGTTAAGGGTGCAGCTAATCATGGCATGGTTAGACCATGTAATAGGGTGAATTTCTGTATGTATGTCCTGTGAAAGGCTGGTAACATCAGTCATTAAAGGACCAGTAAACACAGCAGATTTGCATAATCAACAAATGCAAGATAACAAGACAATACAATAGCATTTACTCTGAATTTCAAATGAGTAGTAGATTCTTTTCTAACACATTTTAAAGTTATATATATTTCCACTTCCCCTGTACCATGTGATAGCAATCAGCCAATCACAAATGCATATACGTATAGTCTGAGTTCTTGCACATGCTCAGTAGGAGCTGGTGACTCAAAAAAAGTGTAAATATAAAAGACTGTGCACATTTTTTTTAATGGAAGTAAATTGGAAAGTTGTTTAAAATTACATGCTCTATCTGAATCATGAAAATTTAATAAAGCCTTAGTGTCCCTTTAAATAGTCTATCCTAGAGTATTGTTGGTGTGGGTGAGAATAGAAGGTGTAGTCCTTGTCGTGTTGGTGACTTAATCGCCTTATATCATGAATTGCTAGGGTAGATAGATATGATTTTATTAAGTGGAGGTTTTTACTGGGGACTGAAGATTTTCCTACAGAGCAATCCATAGTTGGATCCAGTGCAACATTAAAGTCCCCACCGACAATCAAGCTATTCCTGGAAATTTCCAGTATTCTTTTGCAAATGTGGTGAAAAAAACTAGGAGAATCCGAACTGGGCGCATATATATTAACCACAGTGATATGCTTATGGTGGAGGGTCACTGAAAGAATCAAGTACCTACCCTCCCTGTCTCTGATAACTGAATTAATCTTAAGGGGAACATTTTTATTAATTAGTATACATACTCCATTGTGCTTAGTGGAGTTTGTAAAAGAAGAACGGGGTTCATGGACTCTTTTAAAATGAGTCTCCTGAAGCGTCACAACATCACAGCGGAGTCTCCTATAGTCCCTAAGTGCTACAGATCTCTTCTGAGGAATGTTAAACCCCTTAACGTTATGTGAAAGAATTTTAAGGTTATTCATATTTAGTATCCTTGTGGATTTTTAGCAAATATGGTATTACAACTAGCTTGGCAGAATTATGGTAATATTTCTTGGCATACATGGTTATAGCTTATAAGAATACATGAGACAATAAAAACACAAACAACATAACAATGACCATAACGATAAAGAAACAGTAAACATTTTGAACACATGGTGTATCTTTGGAACTATACACCTTAATCGGGGTGAAATGGTGTCGCAATATTGCTCTAGTTAGTTAAATTTAAGCTATAGAAAGGGTGGTGTTGAGACTCGTGTATAAAAAAGGGAGGATATATATTAATTCCCAAGTCATATCAAATCCAAGGGGTTCGGCTATATTTGGCATCTGTTCTGCAGCTTGACCAAATTGTCAGCGCCGTCATTAGTATATGTCTAGAAACCACATAAAGTGATATTAAATAATATAGCTTCACCCCTTTAATTCCATATCAGCCTGATCTAGTATTTACATCTATAAGAAAGAGAGAGAGAGCAGGGACTGGAACGATATGCAGATTAAACAAGACATAAATATCATAGTGTTAGTATACTCCTGGATCTTACCCAACCTTCAAGGCCAAATGTCCATCAACCAAGGGCCACATCAAAACAAACATTGCTGGCCCCAGGTCAATCTATGTTGGGGAAGTTAACATTCAGACCCAAGTGAGTTAATAGTCAGGCCAATTTCATAATATTATTTAGGGCACTCTGGTGTAGGGGGATACGTCTTCCTTCTATTGGATTGCGATTTAATCCATTGTGAGCACTGCTCTCTAGGGGGATCTTGGTTAATATCCTTTTGAAAAGGGGGTGTGTTCAGAGCATTATCCTCGGGAGGAGCAATGCTGATATTTAATTTCTTGGAGAGGTTATCCAGATCCTGGAAATTCTTATAGAGATTATGTGAGCCATTGTGGGAGACTATCCAGTTGAACGGAAATCCCCAGCGGTATTGAATATTATTTTCCTGGAGGGCTTTAGTGATAAATCTCACCTCTTTCCTTCTCTGTATGGTTTGCGGACAGAGATCTTGATAGATTTGTAAGGAGTGATCCCTGAATGTAATATCTTGCCTTGACAGCGCTACATGCCAAAGGTTCTCCTTAGTAGTGTACCTAAGAAACTTCATAATCACATCCCTTGGTGGGGCTGGAGGTTTTGAAGGCGGTCTTAGTGCCCTATGGATTCGCTCAATGTCTTCATTTTGTAGTGGGGGTGATCTGGGTAGCAGAAAAGCAAACAAATCCCTTAGATACATTTTTTAGCTGATCCTGCTGGACCTCCTCTGGTATTCCCCTTATCCTAAGGTTATTTCGCCTCCCATGGTTATCCAGGTCCTCAAATTTTTCCTGTAGTGACTGTACCATAGAGTCCTGTATCGATATCTGAGTTGTGTTTGAACTAACCAAGTTGTTAAGAGCTTCCTGGCCCTCCTCGAGATATTCAGTCCTGGAGCCCATATCATTCAGGTCCCTCTTAAAGGGACAGTTCACCCAAAAACTTTCTCCCCTTTAAATTATTCCCAATGATCCTTTTTACCTGCTAGAGTGTATTAAATTGGTTGCAAGTAGCTCATTTACTCATATTTCAGCATTTGAAATAGCTGATTTAGCTTGTGGTTTCCCAACCTAGACTGAAAGTTTTGATACTGGCGTATACGCTATTGAATAGCCTAAGTAAACACAGCCAGCAGAAGAGATTACACCCTCAGTGGGGGGCATGATAGTTAAGTAATAAAATGATAATTTTCCATTGTTCTCTCTATGTATTGAGCTTTGGTGTTCCAGACAAATATAAGATAAGGAAGCAAGTCTGTGTACATAAAAGTGATAACATAATGAGATCTGATATTACCTGAAGCTCAACCCATTGTAATAGGCTGTGGTTTCAAACACAAAACCAGCTACTTCATATACACAAATAAACCCGAAAATGCAATTTCTCAAATATTTTATACTCTGCAGTTGGTATAACAAGTAATTTAAAATACATTTATGGAAAAAATATTTTACAGTGTACTGTCCCTTTAAGGTCTCTCATTTCTTCCTTTATAAAGGACTTTGAAGACTCAAGGTTTGATTTGGAGGGGAGATCTGCAAGTTGTGATTGTAGCATCTGAAACGTCTTAAGATGCGGGGAGGAAGACTCCATCTGAGTTTCAGGTATCAGCTTATCTCTAGAATGAGACAGTTCAGAGGACATTGGCTCAGAAGTGTGAAAAAATGTAGACACGGAGGGCGTAGCCAATGCAGGCTTGGATGACTTGTCAACCTTTGGGCCCTTACGTTGAGACATATCTTTGTACTCCTAAGTGTTTACAATAAAACGTTTTCAGGTCTTATTTTACTTTATTGAGGTGAGTTTTTAAGTCCCCCACAGGCCACAGTTTTACTTATTGCTTCGTGGAGCCAGCCTATTTTGCACTAGGGCTCTGGTTCAATAAAATAATAGGCAAACCTGTGTAGTGAATGTGTTAGGGGCAGCAAAGATGATATATGTGGTAGACCACTAAGGAGGTCAAATATTCGGAGTGTTAGGGTCACATGCAGTTTAATTTAATTAAGCCAATCTGAGTGTTTTAAGCCAGAAATTGCATGTAACCCTTCTCCTTTATGTGTTCCTCTATTTGCCAATATCGTAATGTGAGTGCCCAGGGGTGTCAGAGGTCTGTCAGATCCAAAGGCCCAGGGTACTATATCTGTGGGCACAGTTCCCTTCAATGCAATTAATGGAGCAGATCTTGCCACTAACCATACAACCTCTCACCAACGTGGATCGACCACGCACACCTGATCCAATGTTGTCGATCTCCGGTATTGAAAAGGGCTCACCTCTATAACAAGCCGCATGGGAGCGTGGCATAACTCACAGTATGACAAATCAGTCTATAGATTTCCAAATCCCCACCTGATACGGTGAGAGAGGGCGAGTGAAGACCCCTATAAGGCTGTTAGAAAATGCCTTTGGATGGCGAGAGGGGAATTCAGGCAATCCTCGCGGTTAGTATCTCCGCACTTGTTAGGCCTCTCTTAGTACCTTCAATTAAAGATGGCACCCGTGATCTTGACAGGCCGAGAAAGAGCTCAATGACAGGGAGCTCTCTGGTTATCTTTGACAAGTCAAACCTGCCTCTGCATCTTGTCCTGGGACTTGGCAAGGGAATTTGTTCAAATCATGGCCTCCACCTACTCTTTATATAATTAATGAGCTACGACAGCTACGGAGCATAGCTAGAACACGGCCATGTCCCAGCACGACTTAGCTCCGCCTACATTAAGGTAAGTTTTTAATCAAAACGGCTGCCTTCTAAACTTTGATGAATGAAAGTGCCCCTGTTAAATAGTATTTTAAAAAAACAGAGGCCCATTTATCAAGCTCCGTATGGAGCTTGAGGGCGCATGTTTCTGGCGAGTCTTCAGACTCACCAGAAACACAAGTTATGGAGCAGCAGTCTAAAGACCGCTGCTCCATAACCCTGTCTGCCTGCTCTGATGAGGCGGACAGGAATCGCCACAATTCAACACGATCGAGTATGATCGGGTTGATTGACACCTCCCTGCTAGCAGCTCTTGTGAGCTGTTGGTGCAATGCTGAATACAGAGAGCATGTTGCTCCCCGCATTCAGCGATGTCTGTCGGACCTGATCCGCACTGTCGGATCAGGTCCGACAGACACTTGATATTTCGGCCTCAAAGGCTTTCATTCATCAAGGTTTACCTTCACTTTAAATATGTATAGTTTATATCCATAGCAAAAGAGCTGCAAATATATGTTCAGATTTCACAAAACCTAATAGCACTTTTATTACTATCTTGCCCTCCTACTCTCTAGAGTTTGTGTTGTCCTTTTCTAATGCATTGCAATACATTAGAAGTATGACCATTTCCATTTCTTAAGCCACCTGAAGAACAAATATGATTTAATAGGAAACAGGTTTTCTTATATGGGATGAAAACAAAAATCAGCTTTTTTCAGATTGTGTCATTCTAGCTTTATGGAAGCAAAACATACACAGCATACACAAACTTAAATCAGGCCAGGGCAGCAAATTGAATCAATATTAATGTTGACTGCTAAATGTGTTTGAATGCAATTTCTTTTACTGAACCAACAGTATTATGATACATGTAAAGGTAGAAAATGCTTCATCCAAACTGCTTGGGACAGGAAAAAGGTTTGGATTTTGGAATAGTTGTATCTGTAAAATGGGACAGTTCAGAGAGGGGATAGAACCAAGTGTAAACAACAGCATCTTATGTCATTTCAATATAATTTGCATGCTGATTACACCCAAATCTACCTCTCTGCGCCAGACATATCCCTTTCCTTGTTAACTTGTGTCACTAACGGTCTTTCTAATATTTCATCTTGGATGTCCTCTCAGTCACTATCTAAAGCTAAATATTTCAATAAAAGAGTGCTCCTTATTTTCCCCCATTCTTCCAAAATCTCCACCCCCCATCTTTCTATAACTGTTGATAATAGCATAATTTCCCCAACACCGCACCCCCAATGTCTCGGGGTCACACTTAACTCAGATCTGTCTTTTACTCCTTGCATCCAGTCTTTGTCTGTTTCCACCTTAAAAATATCTCCAAAATTTGCCACTTCTTACACAAGACACAACTAAGATATTAATCCAATCTCTCATCATTTTCCGCCTTGACTATTGCAACTCCATCCTTTTCCGGTCTCCCTAGTTGCTGTCTATCTCATTTACAATCCATAATGAATGCCTCTGCCAGGCTGATCTTCCTTACATGTTGCTGTTCTTCTGCTGCCCTCAACTGCACTGCTCCCCCCTACATCTCAGACTAAAGGGCCGAATTATCAAGCTCCTTCCGGCTTGCCGGAAACAGCAGTTATGTAGCAGTGATCTAAAGACCGCTGCTCCATAACTTGTCCGCCTGCTCTGAGGCTGCAGACATCAATCCGCCCAATCCTATACGATCGGGCTGATTGACACCCTCTGATAGCGGCCGATTGCACGCAAAACTGCAGGGGGTGGCATTGCACAAGCAGTTCACAAGAACTGCTTGTGCAATGATTAATGCCGACAGCGTATGCTGTTGGCATTCATCGATGTGCGGCGGACATGATACTCTACATCGTATCATGTCCGCTTGCACTCCAGATACATTCCCTCCTGTCCCCTTTGCTCTGCTCAATGTCACATATTCTTTTGTTACCTACTCACATTCCCATCTACAGGACTTCTCCAGACGGGCCCCTATTTTGTAGAACTCACTTCATTGCTCCACAAGACTCTCCCCTAGTTTTAAAAGTTGCAGGCGCTGTTTACAAACTACTGTTCAGGGATGTATACAACCTACACTAACCTTTTCTAACCCTAGTTCCTCCCCTCCTTTAATACCCCTGTGAACCCCCTTACAAGCCCAGCTGTTAGTAGGTCACCTTCATTGGAGCTGATTTACAACAGTGCAACTCTCATCAGGGCTCTACCCACTTGTTCCCTATAAATATTACCTGCATATTATACCTCTGTTTATAGCGCTGCAGAATCTGTTGGCGCTCTACAAATAACTGATAATAATAATAATAATAATAATAAAGTGGTTGAGGTAGTGTTTTTTTTTAAACTGTAGTAAGAACTCTCAATACAAAATATATGAATACAAATAAACAAATTAATAAAAAAAACAATAAAACTGTTTTTGAGGGATTGAAATTACTAAAAAAACCTCTGAAAAACATGTTGCATTTGCTTGTGATGGGTAAGAATTGCCTCTTTCTATGATGGAAGGGAGAGGAACTGGTGATAATTTGGCTATTACTGAGAGACAGATAAGAATTTTATATTTATCAGCTGTGCTCAATAGCTGTTCTCTACCATTATCCCACTAAAGCCAGAATGTATTCACATAGCCAGAGGTTATTTTTTTATTTTTCAGAAGTTTATTTATTTATTTTATTAAATATTTTTTATTGAGGTATCACATGCAACAAAACAAAAACAGAAACAGAAAACATCACATAACGCAAGACATATTTAGGTGCTTCCATCTCATTTTACATAGTATGACCAAAACCATTATACAGAGCATGTCCCACAAAAGTCTCCCTCCTCACTCAATGTCGCGGAGGGGGGACGATGATACCTGTTTTTCATACCTTTTTATTTACGTATCAATTCCAATAAGCCGGACTCATTTAAAGGGCACTTCAATCGTTAAATACAACAACTGTAAAAAACAAGAATAACTTAACAGAGGAGAATATAACCAATGAGGCTAATCAGTCTATTATCATCTATGAACCAGTAATCCAGCATCTTGGATCAAATATGTTAATAACAGCATAACAATAACAAAGATACAAAGATGGAAACCCATCATGTTTCTAGGAAAAGTGGAGAAAGGGTAGATAAGAAAAGAAAGAGGAAGAAAAAAGAGAAAATGGAGGGAGGGGTAAGAAGAGGGGAGAGGAACCTGAACGTATGGGTGCTCTCTCATTCTAGTTAGGATGGGTGGGAGGGAGGGGTAAGAAGAGGAGAGAGGAACCTGAACGTATGTGTGCTCTCTCATTCTAGTTAGGATGGGTGGGGGCGTGTAATGTCGTCCCATGAGGCCCAAATCTCTGAGTGGAGGTCCAGCATTCCCCTATTGAGAAATACCGCCTCCTCCATTGTTTTAATGTATGACAGCAATTCAACCATTTTTTGGAGGGACGGAGTAGATTTCTGCTTCCAGTGTCTGGCTATTATCAGTTTGGTCGCCATTAAAATAAAGATATATAGAAATTTCTGGGCTTTAGGAAGCTTGGGAACGTTAATATGCAGGAGGTATGTTTCAGGACCTACCTCTGTTGGGAGTTTCAACTGTCTAAATAAATTTATGACCTCGATCCACAGTTTTTTAATATTCGGGCATCCCCACCTTGACCACATTCTCTTCAGAAGTTTATGTTGATGCTTGAAATCTTCATTACAAAAATGTTTGGCTCTTGTAAGAATCTTGTTGCTGCCATGAAAAACCCAGAGAATAATTATTATCATAAAGTCGGGGTATGAATATCGGTATTGGTGGTGCATGTACGCAGAACATTATTGTGGGGCCGTTAAACTGAAGCTGAGCCAGGGACATAAAATTAATACAATATAAAACTTAATTACTGGGTTCTGACATGTAAACAATTTTTGAGAGGTTCTGTTGATATACAGGACTGTAACCATCTATGTCATTGTGCCCAGTGGAGCAGAGTGTGTTGTTTTTCTAGCTGCTGCTCAGTACTAATTGTGGTCATAGGGAGACTGGTATGTGATATGTGCTAAGATGTCCTTGTCTACTATTGAAAGATGTGTTGTAGTTGTACATTATTCGATTAAATGGAGCCCTGGAGGAGGAACATGCTTCGGAGGGGCATTTGACCCTATCCTGAGGACTAATCAGAGGTTGGAGGTGGGCCTGGGTGAGAAGGTATATAAGGAGGGGGGGTGGCCAAAAAAGAGCGCCAATTTCTTTACAAGGTACGTGAAGGAAGCTCCCTCCCTTTAAGAGTAGGATGCCATGTCGCAGCGGTTGGCGGAGTGCTTGCCTGGTGGGATAGCAGTTATGGGTACCTCCTGGAAGGCCAGGGGAGAAGGGGATGGGAATGTGATGGATAATAGAGTTAGGTGACTGCTATGGGCAAGCTCTGTTTGGGTTTGAGAATTTGATTGTGCAAGCTCTGTTTGGGTTTGAGAATTTGATTGTTTATAATATGTATTTAATTTAATAAAAGCTGCGGCCTTTGTACCCCAAGTATGGTGTTGTGTTTTTATTTTAGATAGGTTCCCAGAGGAAGGGTCATTAGATCTCACCAAGCACCAGAGCAAAGGCCTCCATTCGCGCTCTTTCTTCCTGTTTGCAATCGACAAAGGCTTAGCCAGTAGCCACATAACAAGAGGAGCTGCTTCTCTGTGATGCAGAGTCATTATTCATCCTTGGTTAGTATGCGCCAGAGAATATGCACTTCCTGTACAAAATGTGTTGTTATTTTTTTTCTCTGTTCTGTCACAATACTTGAAAAGACAAACCCACTCTGTAAACTTTGAGCCCTGGGGAAGCCATGATGCAGCTGGAGTCTGTGCAATACCCTACCACCTGTATAGGTTTACTATATTGCTTCAGTAAAATAAGACAATTCTGAAAAATACATATGCCAGGGTTCCTATCTAAATATTTTCAAACGCACAGAACATTTTTCAATCATTTTTTTAAAAGGCAACTGACATATTATTTTTATGACATCTTTTTTTTAAATAGTACAAAGAAAGGTGTGTGTGTATGAAAACATAATTCTCTCCTATAAATAATACACTGTCCGGCAGTCCATAAATGTAATACAATTGTGGGTTACGGTATAAAACAAACTTGTATATAACTCACGGTTACTTCTAGGTGGTATGAGGACCTTCCGCTACTGTTGCGGTGCGAAGAGAGCCATGCTCTCTACCTCTCTCACCCTGTACTCCTGTTGCTCTGTATACAAGCCACTGTGTGAGCCGCCTCAACTCCTTGGCGTGTTCCGTAACTCTCCACTCCGCGCTGTGCGGTGACGTCACCTTCCTGGGACCGAAGTCTACAGCGTGATCCCGGTAGTGCTGGCAAATAGTGTTCCGTCCTGGAAAGTACTTGGATCTAATGTAGCTGATAATTTTGCAAATGAGAAAAAGACGATCCAATTCCAGATTTAATGTGAGATAAAATTCCAATCTTTATTGAAGCTTATTCCTTAAAACAAATAGCGGGAAAACACCAAAGAAAGATGTAGCTTCTTGTAGCAGGCAAAGCACCTGGCTTACGCGTTTCGGCTTAGTGAGCCGTAATCATAGCCTGTTGTGCATTGTCTGTTACTGCTATTTAAAGGCAAAGAAACATAATGAACATGAATTAAAACTTAATTTAAACAATTAAATGTCTACTACAAGTTATTTAACTCTGTATAAGCCTTAGAATGCTCAGTATAAAAGTATTGTATGAGGGGTTGAGTGTTAAATATATACTTTTGAACAAATATATATACACATAGTGTTTAATACTTTTACAACATTTTAAACACTGTTATGAACTTAATTTACAAAACCTTGTAAATACTGCTGTTCATCTTTAAACATTATTTGTTTTATTTACCATCCTACTTATATGTATTTATATCATTATTATTGATCAACGAAAAGGGGTCTATATACTCCTTTAATTGGAGCATTTTAGAACTTCTGGCTAATGTTAAAGTGTAAACATGCTTAATGTGAATAGTTACAAGCTAGTTAGGCCAGAGTGTAAGCAATTAGCAGATATCCTTTTGGCTATTTGGCTAAGTATATGTAACTATATTTAGGAACTCTCTCTAAATAAATTATGCTGTTTTATATATATATATATATATATATATATATATATATATATATATATATATATATATATATATATATATATATATATATATATATATATAATATGTGTGGACCTAATCTTAGCATGAGCTGTTCTTAAAAAATATATTTTAAGGTTCACACCATTTGTGAGATGGTAAATGATGTTTGTTCCAATTTTTTTGTGCTTACAAATGGGTATGAAAGGACTAGATGTAACACATTCTGTTCTACTTAAAACTTACAATGGGATAATCAATTAGACAAATGTTATCTGTCATGTGGTTCTTGAAGTTATTAAAGGGCTATGGATCTGAGGCAAGAATGATAAAAACCAGATATTTATTCCCAAAAATTGATCATATCATATTTCGAATTTAATCCCTTTAGTAACCTTGTTTCCAACTGGAAAATCCAATAAATCTCACGTTTGGCTAGGAGTTGCTCTAAATCACCACCTCTTGTTGGTAAGGACACTTTCTCAATTATGCACCACTGAAAGGTGGTCAAATTGCCACCATGCTTGGTTGAAAAGTGTTGTACCAAGGGAGTTGTTGATTTACCCACATTGATTGTGGAAAGATGTTCCCTGATCCTGCTTCTCATATCCCTTGAGGTCAACCCTACATATTGTAGGTGACATTGATTACATGAGATGAGATAGATTACATAGCAGGATTTGCAATTTACACAGGACTGTATCTTGTGTTCTTTACCATTTACATATGATGTGAATGTCTGTGTGAATTGTACATAATCACATGGCTTACAGCGACTACTACCACATTTGTAGGTGCCCAAGTGTGTCAACCATGAATTATTAGCTGTGTTGGTCTTGCGTAATTGTGTGGGAGCCAAGATGTTACCTAGAGTGGTGCTCTTTTTGTACGAACACCTTATTCCTTTTTCTGCCACTGTCATCAGTTTGTCATCAGCCTTTAAAATTGAAAAGTGTTTCTTCACAATATTACAAATAGATCTATATTGTGCACTATACTGTGTGACAAAATATACCCCTCCAAAAGGTTCTTTCTTAGGTGTTTGTTTTTTATTTAAGAGTGTCTCTCGTGGGATGGAACTGACCACTTTCCTAGCCTTACTAATTTCTCTTTTAGGATAATTCCGCTCCTTGAATCTCTCTGTGAGATTGTCTGCCTCAAGCTCAAATTCCCTATCATTTGAACAGTTTCTCCTGATACGTGAGAACTGTCCTTTTGCTATTGCATACCTAATTTGTTTTGGGTGATTGCTCTTCCCATGTAACAAATTGTTACCCGAAATTGGTTTGCGGTACACTACTGTCTCAATGTGTTCTCCAATATTTCCTGTCAAAGTTAGATCCAAAAAGTTAATTTTTGTCAAATCTGCCTCAAATGTGAAGCTTAAACCTGTCATTATCATTTAGATATCTGACAAATTCCGGTATTAAGCTATAATCTCCACTCCATATAAATAGCAGATCATCTATAAATCTTCGGTACATCTTTATGTTCTCCCAGTGTGTATGGAACATATCTATTGACTGATATAGTTAAATTCTCCTCCCCACTGGCAAGTAAGTGTTGAATTGTGCTGCACACTATAAGTGATTTGAAATGGATACAGCAGCATTAGGGGAAACACCTAGAGACTATACCAATATAAATAAAAATTATTTTTCTCTGTTACCTGCCACAGAAAGGGGGAACAATGTATCTGAGTATGAACAAATATTTTCATCCAGCAAAGGGGCTCTTACATTGAGCACTTTATTTGAATCTATGGAAACATTGCTTACAAAGGAAATAAAATTACAATGGGACATTTGGACCTTTAATAGGTATATGGAGGAGGGAATGATTCCTAGAGGTCTTCGTGTGTACAAATTCCCAACATTTGATGTGGATCCTGGCAATATTGAGTTTGTGAAAGGATGGAATGAGATTTTGTCTGAATGCTCTTCAAGACTAATGATTATGATCAGGGACTATAAATTGGTACAACTAAATGAGGTTAAACTAGAAATTATGGACTTACAACTTGAAATGGACAAACGAATAGCTGAATCTCAGTTTGAGAAATTTGATGGCATATTAAGAAGTTTAGTTGCCAAAAGTAAAAGTGTAATAATGGATAATAAACACACTAAGTTTCTCAGGGATAGAGCTGATTACCAGTCCAACACAGTTTACATTTGGAATAGAAAGAAAAGAGGTGAATATAGAAGACATAAAAGAGGTGGTAGCAATAGAGGAAGAGGTCACAGACGTAGAGGGGGCAGAAGGAATAATCAAAATAGCAAAAATGTTTCATTTTCAGACAGTGAAACAGATTACTCCTCAGAAGAAGGAGCAGCCCGTCCGCCTGTGACCGAGCCCTCTATAGGTCCACAAATTGTAGGAATACTTAAGAACACACATACACAGCATACAGTGGAACAAGAAGTTAGACCCAGAGATACTATCTCCCCAGTTCAGGTTTTAGATCTAGAGAAGGTTTTTCCACAGGCCCAGGGACCAGTAGACAACACCACTATAAAACAGGGAGATACAACATCAGGGAGATATCAATTGAGGGGACAGAAACCCCAGACGAGATACAAATAAAACACAATGTGATCAATTTGTCTACCATTGAATTAACTTCAGAACAAATTAAAGTATTGAGTTATGGTCTGGGTTTCTCACCAACTTGTAATTTCAATGTATTCAATACAATGTTGGATGTAAATCGTTTAGTTCGTAATTTGACCTTAAGAAAACATTATGGTAGTGATAACCAGTACTTTGATTCTAATACTATACATGATAACACTGAGGTTGATATGACACAAGATTTCCATGAAGCGTGTGATATGGTATCCTTACAAAATTTAGAGTTTGAATCTGTTCCACTAAGACAAGATGTAAATACAGGAACTACTTTCAAAAATAGGTCAAAATTTTACCCTATACACAGTAGAGGATCCATATTGGAAAATTTTCATCAAAGAATAGAAAAAGATCTAGTGGAGTTGGCACAAGATTTGGGTAAACCTATTTCTAATTTGACCCCTAAGGAAAAGACAGCCTTGACATCCTTACAATGTAATCCAAATTTGGTAATACGCACAGCCGATAAAGGAGGGTCAGTTGTAGTCATGGAGAAACAAGAGTATGTAGCTGAAGCTTTACGCCAGCTACAGAATCCAAATGACTACATTATCCTTAGAAGGGATCCAACAAAAGAATTCGGTAGAGAACTCAGTCAACTTTTGGACGATGGTGTGGACCAGGGATTTATAGACAAAGAGACTTGTGCATATTTGGACGTAGAACATCCAATGATGCCCTGGTTCCACCACCTTCCAAAGGTACATAAATCCCTCAGTCAAGTCAAAGGAAGGCCCATTGTGAGTGGGATTGGCTCTCTTTTGGAGCACCTCTCACAGTGGGTTGACTCCATTCTTCAGCCTTTGGTTGTATCATTACCAGCATATCTACGAGATACCACACATGTAATCAATACACTACAAGATATAACATGGGATGAATCAAGCGCATGGCTCACGGTGGATGTCGTAGCGCTTTATTCATCCATTCGACATGAGAAAGGCATACAAGCAGTGGCTTTCTTTTTGGACATGTGTACAGATTATTCCAGCGAGTTTCAAGAGTACATAATAAGAGCTGTAACCTTTTTGTTGTCACACAATTATTTCAAATTTGAGGGGGTTTGCTATCTCCAAAGATGCGGCACAGCTATGGGTGCGAAGTTTGCACCATCCTATGCCAACTTATATCTTGGCAAATGGGAGTGGTGCCACATCTTTGGAGATAGCAATCCTTTCAGGGAGAACATAAAGATGTACCGAAGATTTATAGATGATCTGCTATTTATATGGAGTGGAGATTATAGCTTAATACCGGAATTTGTCAGATATCTAAACGATAATGACATAAGTTTAAGCTTCACATTTGAGGCAGATTTGACAAAAATAAACTTTTTGGATCTAACTTTGACAGGAAATATTGGAGAACACATTGAGACAGGAGTGTACCACAAACCAATTTCGGGTAACAATTTGTTACATGGGAAGAGCAATCACCCAAAACAAATTAGGTATGCAATAGCAAAAGGACAGTTCTCACGTATCAGGAGAAACTGTTCAAATGATAGGGAATTTGAGCTTGAGGCAGACAATCTCACAGAGAGATTCAAGGAGCGGAATTATCCTAAAAGAGAAATTAGTAAGGCTAGGAAAGTGGTCAGTTCCATCCCACGAGAGACACTCTTAAATAAAAAACAAACACCTAAGAAAGAACCTTTTGGAGGGGTATATTTTATCACACAGTATAGTGCACAATATAGATCTATTTGTAATATTGTGAAGAAACACTTTTCAATTTTAAAGGCTGATGACAAACTGATGACAGTGGCAGAAAAAGGAATAAGGTGTTCGTACAAAAAGAGCACCACTCTAGGTAACATCTTGGCTCCCACACAATTACGCAAGACCAACACAGCTAATAATTCATGGTTGACACACTTGGGCACCTACAAATGTGGTAGTAGTCGCTGTAAGCCATGTGATTATGTACAAGTCACACAGACATTCCCATCATATGTAAATGGTAAAGAACACAAGATACAGTCCTGTGTAAATTGCAAATCCTGCTATGTAATCTATCTCATCTCATGTAATCAATGTCACCTACAATATGTAGGGTTGACCTCAAGGGATATGAGAAGCAGGATCAGGGAACATCTTTCCACAATCAATGTGGGTAAATCAACAACTCCCTTGGTACAACACTTTTCAACCAAGCATGGTGGCAATTTGACCACCTTTCAGTGGTGCATAATTGAGAAAGTGTCCTTACTAACAAGAGGTGGTGATTTAGAGCAACTCCTAGCCAAACGTGAGATTTATTGGATTTTCCAGTTGGAAACAAGGTTACCAAAGGGATTAAATTCGAAATATGATATGATCAATTTTTGGGAATAAATATCTGGTTTTTATCATTCTTGCCTCAGATCCATAGCCCTTTAATAACTTCAAGAACCACATGACAGATAACATTTGTCTAATTGATTATCCCATTGTAAGTTTTAAGTAGAACAGAATGTGTTACATCTAGTCCTTTCATACCCATTTGTAAGCACAAAAAAATTGGAACAAACATCAATTACCATCTCACAAATGGTGTGAACCTTAAAATATATATTTTAAGAACAGCTCATGCTAAGATTAGGTCCACACATATTATATATATATATATATATATATATATATATAAAACAGCATAATTTATTTATAGAGAGTTCCTAAATATAGTTACATATACTTAGCCAAATAGCCAAAAGGATATCTGCTAAT
The DNA here is from genome assembly GCF_027579735.1 of Bombina bombina. NCBI lineage: Eukaryota > Metazoa > Chordata > Amphibia > Anura > Bombinatoridae > Bombina > Bombina bombina. Next base: position 289,700,565 of record NC_069505.1, read on the forward strand.
TGCTTACACTCTGGCCTAACTAGCTTGTAACTATTCACATTAAGCATGTTTACACTTTAACATTAGCCAGAAGTTCTAAAATGCTCCAATTAAAGGAGTATATAGACCCCTTTTCGTTGATCAATAATAATGATATAAATAAATATAAGTAGGATGGTAAATAAAACAAATAATGTTTAAAGATGAACAGCAGTATTTACAAGGTTTTGTATATTAAGTTCATAACAGTGTTTAAAATGTTGTAAAAGTATTAAACACTATGTGTATATATATTTGTTCAAAAGTATATATTTAACACTCAACCCCTCATTCAATACTTTTATACTGAGCATTCTAAGGCTTATACAGAGTTAAATAACTTGTAGTAGACATTTAATTGTTTAAATTAAGTTTTAATTCATGTTCATTATGTTTCTTTGCCTTTAAATAGCAGTAACAGACAATGCACAACAGGCTATGATTACGGCTCACTAAGCCGAAACGCGTAAGCCAGGTGCTTTGCCTGCTACAAGCTACATCTTTCTTTGGTGTTTTCCCGCTATTTGTTTTAAGGAATAAGCTTCAATAAAGATTGGAATTTTATCTCACATTAAATCTGGAATTGGATCGTCTTTTTCTCATCTTTTTTTTAAAAGCAGCAATATTGCAACTTTACTGCTGTAGGAACAACTGAAGGGCCAAAAGGTACCTTAAATGTGTTGGTCCAGTCTCAACTTAGATGGATGGATTCACTGGGGTCCAGGGGTGGGTTGATAAGTCTGTGGGTGTGGCTAAGCATTTATGGGTGTTTTTAATTAGGCTCTTTCTTTATTTTGTGAAAACAGGACATATAAAGGGAAGAGAAAATATGTTTTTAATGGGACATAAACTACAATGTAAAACTGATCTACATCCCTATTATTTTATTAATCACACCCTGCACAGCATCTGAAAAGGCTCCCGTATAAGTAAAATGTGCCCTAGAAGAGTGTGCTAGGTATGTGCCTATTGCCACCATCACAAAAGAATTTGTGAACCAGCCAAACGCCAACTGCCAGATACCCCACTTTACAGTAGTTCATCAGTGCCATTGGCAACAAGACTATAAATCCACAGTTATGTGACTAATTTACTACAGCTAGTGATTCCATGCCCCTTTGATGGTCAAGCCGCATTATTTCAATGTGAAGTCCAAGGGATTTCTGACATGCTAAAAGACCCCTGCACATAAATGCCATTAGAATGATTGGGTGTCTGACCACCATGAGGGTTTCTAGAGAGGGTGGGTCTAGGTAGGGGTGCATCACTTGCTAATACTCACTTTTGCCATTAAATTACCTAATTTGCACCTCTTCCCTCCCTGGTTAGAACAAGCACATATAAATAATGGTCTGTCTTGCAAATCTATAGATATTGACACTTCGGAGACTTGGGGTGCTTCACCAGTGTTTGGGGAACATAGCATCCTCCAGAATGACTTCTGCTCTCCACATGTCTCAGATCAAGTAGAATTACTAACAAGTCTATGCCCTTTGAGAATGGGAGTGATGTTAATCTCCCCAGTCAGATATGCTTGAAAAGACATGGCAGTAAAAGGGTTAAACCTACACTCCTATGCAGCATACTCGAGTAGTTGCACATACAATTTATAGGAAATATAAAACACTGACCACAAAATGTGGATAGTCTAATCCCAGCTGGGAATATTGGTTTAGACATCAATTCTCCTTATCTTGCCTCTTGTTTCCCAGCATGCAACTATGCAATTCCTTATGGTTCCTCTGCTTCATCTCATTAAGGGACCAAGGACAAAGCTGGCTCTCTGTATCATTAATGACAGAGCTGCACCATTGATCTACCCAGACTTTCTTAATGAACTACACGGCTTGCTATGAATGTTCTCACTGCTGCCAAGGTGTGATGCCTTTTATCTGATTTCAGCTTCTTTGTAGCTCCTGAATTCTTTATCTCTCTGGCGCACGCACTCTCCATGCAAATGCAGTAAGAGAGGAGGAGGAGGGAAGCTGCCAAATAATCATCTGCTGGCTGCCGACACAACGCTAAGCTTGTTTCCCAAAACCCACTGCCCCACCTGCGATTTGCTCAGCTGCATAAAGTCACAACTTGCTGACCTGTCTCAGCTCTAGTGAGGTTCTCAGTACATAGATAAGTTGAACCAACTGCTCACAATTTGCATCATATAGTAAAACAAATAAGGGTTCACACATGGCATGAAGAGATACTTTTTAAAGGGATAGTATATACTTTAGTTATCTTAAAGTCGTACCTTAGATTAAACTGCAAATAGTCTTCTGCACCTTTTCTAAATCATGTAGCAGGAATGGTAAAAAAGTAATTTTAACATGAACATTGTTTCTGGTCACTTTGAAATGGCTGTCAAGCTCCACCCACTGATGATATCATGATCACTGGACTTGTACTATTAATAGAAATTTATCACAGTGAAGTTTCAGAGCTAAATGCCCGTTCCTCAGACCAACCTCAGGTATGGATTATATCTATACAGTATATATATATTTTCATATAGATAAATAGATGTAGATATATATTTTACAAACAATAATTTGCCAGTTTGTGCACACGTGATAATTAACCAGCCATTACAAGTAGCAGGTTATTTCTACAGTGAGCTTGCGGTAGCAATTAGCACTCAGAAAACCTCTGGTTAACTTTCAAAAAGTGCCCCAAATGCACCCAAAAGTGAGCTCGCTTCCATTGAGCCGTTATAAATGGAGCCATAAGCTACCGAAGCCGCTGACAGCTAAAAGTAATTTACGGCTCCATTTTAGTACCAGGTTTCCATTGAAAAGTTTACCACTTTGCGAGCGGTCGCTCTTTTCGTGTAGGCGTAAGGTAGCGTTGTGTTTACACTTCCACCCGATGCCCGATTTCTTAAACATTAATAGGTTACTATGGTAACCTGACCTTACACTACACTCAATTGCATATACGGCGCTGCATACAAGTGCGGCGCTGTATATTTTACCAGTCGCTTGCTGTTGCATGCGCAATATCTACCTCTCAACCGCAACCCCCCACCGCAATAACTAATGTATTAACCCCTAATCCGCAATGCCCCCACAATGCAAACTATCTTTTAAATCTATTAACCCCTAATCCGCAATGCCCCAACATCACAAAGTATCTATTTAAACTATTAACTCCTAATCCGCCATCCCCCACATCACAAAGTATCTATTTAAACTATGAACCCCTAATCTGTCAATAACCCACATCGCAATTAACCTAATACATCTATTAACCCCTAAACCACCAAAAAGCCACATCGCAAATAACTAATAACTAAGCCCCCTAACCTAACACCCCCTAGATTAACCCCATTACATAAATTAAAATAATCCTAAATTGCAATTAAAATAAAAAAAACTAACATTACTTTAAAAATATTTAAAAAAAACGACTAGATTACGAGTCTTGCGTTAGCCTTAAAAAGCAGCGTTGAGAGGTCCCAACGCTGCTTTTTAACGCCCGCTGGTATTACGAGTCTTGCAGGTACAGGTGTACCGCTCACTTTTTCGGCCAGACTCGAAAATACCGCATATCCACTTAAATACGTAAATTGCATATCCTATTTTTTCAATGGGACTTGCATAACACCGGTATTATGAGTCTTCCAAAAAGTGAGCGGTACACCCTCTCCTGTCAAGCCTGGTATCGCATTTAAAAGTCAGTAGTTAAGAGTTTTATGGGCTAACGCTGTAGCGTCAAACTCTTAATTAAAGTGCTAAAAAAGTTCACTAACACCCATAAACTACCTATTAACCCCTAAACCGAGGCCCCCCCACATCGCAAATACTTAAAAAAAAAAATGAACCCCTAATCTGCCAAACCGGACATCGCCGCCACTATAATAAATATATTAACCCCTAAACCGCCACACTCCCGCATCGCAAACACTAGTTACATTTTATTAACCCCTAATCTGCCATCCCTAACATCGCCGACACCTACCTACATTTATTAACCCCTAATCTGCCGCCCCCAACATTGCCGCCACTATATTAAAGTTATTAACGCCTAAATCTAAGTCTAAACCTAACCCTAACACCCCCCTAACTTAAATATAATTTAAATAAATCTAAATAAAATAACTATCATTAACTAAATTATTCCTATTTAAAACTAAATACTTAGCTATAAAATAAACCATAAGCTAGCTACAATATAAATAACAGTTACATTGTATCTAGCTTAGGGTTTATTTTTATTTTACATGCAACTTTGTATTTATTTTAACTAGGTAGAATAGTTATTAAATAGTTATTAACTATTTAATAGCTACCTAGTTAAAATAAAGACAAATTTACCTGTAAAATAAAACCTAACCTAAGTTACAATTACACCTAACACTACACTATAATTAAATTAATTCCCTAAATTAACTACAATTAAATACAATTATCTAAAGTACGGAAAAAACACACTAAATTACAGAAAATAATAAAATAATTACAAGTTTTTTGAACTAATTAACCTAATCTAATCCCCCTAATAAAATAAAAAAGCCCCCCAAAATAATAAAAAGCCCTACCCTATACTAAATTACAAATAGCCCTTAAAAGGGCCTTTTGCGGGGCATCGCCCCAAAGTAATCAGCTCTTTTACCTGTAAAAAAAAGTACAATACCCCCCCCCCCCCAACATTAAAACCCACCACCTGGAGGACTTCTTCTTCCCGGCTTGGATGAAGACTTCTGCCTGTCTGGAGGACCACTTCGCCCGGCTTCGTTGAGGACTTCGGCCCGGTTGGGTGAAGACTTCTCAAGGTAGGGTGATCTTCAAGGGGTTAGTGTTAGGTTTTATTAATGGGGTATTGGTTGGGTTTTAGAGTAGGGTTGGGTGTGTGGGTGGTGGGTTTTAATGTTGGGGGGGTATTGTACTTTTTTTTTTACAGGTAAAAGAGCTGATTACTTTGGGGCAATGCCCTGCAAAAGGCCCTTTTAAGGGCTATTTGTAATTTAGTATAGGGTAGGGTTTTTTATTATTTTGGGGGGCTTTTTATTTTATCAGGGGGATTAGATTAGGTGTAATTAGTTTAAAAAACTTGTAATTATTTTATTATTTTCTGTAATTTAGTGTTTGTTTTTTCCGTACTTTAGATAATTGTATTTAATTGTATTTAGTTTAGGGAATTAATTTAATTATAGTGTAGTGTTAGGTGTAATTGTAACTTAGGTTAGGTTTTATTTTACAGGTAAATGTCTCTTTATTTTAACTAGGTAGTTATTAAATAGTTGATAACTATTTAATAACTATTCTACGTAGTAAAAATAAATACAAAGTTGCCTGTAAAAAAAAAACAAAACCTAAGCTGGATACAATGTAACTATTAGTTATATTGTAGCTAGCTTAGGGTTTATTTTATAGGTAAGTATTAAGTTTTAAATAGGAATAATTTAGTTAATTGTAGTAATTCTATTTAGATTTATTTAAATTATATTTAAGTTAGGGGGGTGTTAGGGTTAGATTTAGATTTAGGGGTTAATAACTTTAATATAGTGGTGGCGACGTTGGGGGCAGCAGATTAGGGGTTAATAAGTGTCGGTAGGTTGCAACGACATTGGGGGTGGCAGATTAGGGGTTAATAAATATAATGTATGTGTCTGCGATGTTGGGGGCAGCAGATTAGGGGTTAATACATATAATGTAGGTGGTGGCGGTGTCCGGAGCGGAAGATTAGGGGTTAATAATATAATGCAGGTGTCGGCGATGTTGGGGGCGGCAGATTAGGGGTTAATAAGTGTAAGATTAGGGGTGTTTAGACTCAGTGTTCAAGTAAGGGTGTTAGGTGTAGACATAAAAAGTATTTCCCCATAGGAATCAATGTGGCTGTGTTAGGAGCTTTACGCTGCTTTTTTGCAGGTGTTAGGTTATTTTTCAGCCGGCTCTCCCCCATTGATTCCTATGGGGAAATCGTGCACGAGCACGTTTTGCCAGCTCACCGCTAACGTAAGCAGCGCTGGTATTGAGGTGAGATGTGGAGCAAAATTTTGCTCTCCGCTCACTTTTCTGCGGCTAACGCCAGGTTTGTAAAAACCCGTAATACCAGCGTTGTCTGTAGGTGAGCGGTGAGCATAAACTGCTCGTTAGCACCGCACACTGTTACCGACAAAACTCGTAATCTAGGCGTAAATTTAAATTAAGCTAAAATTACAGAAAATAAAAAAGTCTAATATTACATAAAATAATAAACAAGATTATCAAAAATAAAAAAATTAAACCTAATCCCTATGAAAATAAAAAAGCCCCCAAAATAAAAAACACCCCCTAATCTAATACAAAACTACCAATAGGGCATTTGTATGGGAATTGCCCTTAAAAGGGCATTCAGCTCTTTTAAGATTGCCCAAAATCCCTAATCTAAAAATAAAAAAATTAAAAAAATAAATAAAAACAAGCCTAACTCTAACCCCCAGATAGGTATTCATGGTTCCTGAAGTGCGGCAGTGAAGTCTTCTTCCAGACGGAGCCCTCTTCTATCTTCATCCTGGACCGCAGAACTGAAGACCGATAACCGCGGAACTGAAGACAGACGACAGAACTGAAGACCGGTAACTGGGAACCATGGAGCGGGGAGGATCCTCTTTGTACGATCGCAGCTGTACACTGAATAGCGAATTTAAGGTACGCAATTAAATATGGCATCCCTTGCATTCCTATTGGCTGATTTGATTCCTCAAATTCAAATCAGCCTATAGGATGAGAGCTGCTAAAATCCTATTGGCTGTTCTAATCAGCCAATAGGATTTCAGTAACTCCGCGTTTGCTGGTCTTCAATTCCGCAGTCCAGGATGAAGATAGAAGAGGTCGTCGCTTGGAAGAAGACTTCACTGCCAGACTTCAGGAACCGTGAGTACCTATATGGGGGTTAGAGTTAGGCTTTTTTTTTTTTTAAACTTTTTTTAGATTAGGGATTTGGGGCAATCTTAAAAGAGCTGAATGCCCTTGTAAGGGCAGTAAAAGAGCTGAATGCCCATACAAATGCCCCTTTAGGCGCAATGGGTAGTGTAGGATTTTTTAGTGTTAGGATTTTTTATTTTAAGGGGTTTGGTGGGAGGGGGGACTTAATAATTTTTTAAGGAAAAGAGCTGTTTAACACAGGGCAATGCTCTACAAAAAGCCCTTTTAAGGGCTATTGGTGGTTTAAAAGAAATATGTGAAACCCAGTGACTCAGACATGTAGATAATTGTCGATCTATAATGTGATATACAGTGTCCTGTCTTATTCAGAGTCGTGCTGCAGTCGAAGAGGGGATAACCTGTCACTTCTCTCCGGCACAGTGCAGCTCACAGGTCCCTTCCGGTCGGCTCCACAGTGTATACTTCCGCCCTTCTTCCGGCACTCTTACCTCGCTAACAAACAATATATTTACCAGCCAATAGTAAGATGGACACTTGCTCCAATTATCATGAGTAAATTTGAGGCCTACATTGTTTGTGTTAAAAAAATCAATGAAATAGGGAATATTACTCTCATCCCCAGTCCAAATAAATAACAAATCGTCAATGTATCTTTTAAATAAAAATATATTCTCCCTATATGGATGACTATCTCCAAAGATGTGGTTTAGCATTAGATTAGGGGGTGTTTTTATTTTGGGGTGTTTTTTTTATTTTCATAGGGATTAGGTTTAATTTTTTAATTTTTGATAATTTTGTTTATTATTTTATGTAATGTTAGACTTTTTTATTTTCTGTAATTTTAGCTTAATTTAAACTTTTTATTTTTTTTATTTTTAAGTAATGTTAGGTTTTTTTATTTTAATTGCAATTTAGGATTATTTTAATTTATGTAATGGGGTTAATTTAGGGGGTGTTAGGTTAGGGGGCTTAGTGATTAGTTAATTGCATTGTGGGTTATTGGCAGTTTAGGGGTTAATAGATTTATTAGGTTAATTGAGATGTGGGTTATTAGCGAATTAGGGGTTAATAGTTATATAGTTATATTGCGTTGCGGGAGATGGCAGATTAGGGGTTAATAGATTTACTATATAGTTTGCGTTGTGGGAGCATTGTGGATTAGGGGTTAATAGATTTAATAGATAGTTTGCGTTGTGGGGACATTGCGGATTAGGGGTTAATAGATATAATAGATAGTTTGCGTTGTGGGGGCATTGCGGATTAGGGGTTAATAGATTTAATAGATAGTTTGCGTTGTGGGGGCATTGCAGATTAGGGGTAATAGCTTTAATAGATAGTTTGCATTGTGGGGGCATTGCGGATTAGGGGTTAATAGACTTAATAGATAGTTTGTGTTTTGGGGCATTGGGAATTAGGGGTTAATAGTTTAAATAGGTAGTTTGCGTTGTGGGGCATGGTGGTTTAGAGCGGTTTTGACGTGTCAGGTTAGATTTCAATGGGAAAAAGGTCTCAAAGAGCACCTTTTTCCTGTTTTACACCTAGATGAGCTGGGTGTTATTTTTGTTAGTGTATCGGCAGCCTCTGACAGTGTAGTAACGGTTTGCCTGGGCATTGGAAACCGGGTATTATTTAAAGATTAGCGACTTCCTATACTTTGTATGGGACACGATAATGTTTTCGGTAGCCTGATTCCAGTTCCCGAAATTGGGTTATAACGGGCCGTTGGAAGCAGTCAATAAACGATATTGCTTCCGACAGCATATTTATCGGTTTGCGAGTGCACACAAATGGAATTACAGCTCAATGGAAGCGAACCCATAGAGAACATTATAGTTGTTTTTAAAAATAAAAAATAACTGCACTAGGCAGTTTTGGGGCTTTAAAATTGGCGAGTGTGGGATGTTAGAAAAAAACGGCAGTAAAAAGTGCCTTTACATTGCGGTCTATGGGAACTGTGTGTTCTCATAGACCGCAATGTAAATATATATGTATATGCTTATATACATATATGTTTATGTGTTACTAAGTGTTTAAACACATATTAAAACATAAATATAAAAGTATATAAGCATATACATATATATTTAAAAATGCTTCCCATTGCTGCGCTACTTACCCCCTTCGCTGTATGCAGTTCTGATGCTGTCTGTGACGACATCAGAACTAGGCTCCCATAGGAGTCTATAGTAGTGCGCTATGCTTCCTAGCAATGCGAACATTATCGTGCACTCGTATTAGAAAGTGGAGCACTAAGATCGTTTGCATGCAAGCGATATTTAGTGCTCCACTTGTAATGTAGCCCAACATTTGCAAATGAACAGTGGCTGATGGGGTCGGAGTTCTGTATTTGCGGAGTGCTGTCTATAAGTATGGGTCATTTGGGCTAGGGATCTGATCTCTACTTGCAAACCCCCTATTTAGCTTAGAGGTTGTTTAGGAATATGAATGTAGATCCTCTCTCTTATGTGTGGTGGTGATTGCCTTAATGGTTCTTTTTAACATTACTTATATTTAGTGTTAAGGTTACTTATAATATTTTGTGTTAAGGTTACTTATAATATTTTGTTTTAAGGTTACTTATAATATTTTGTGTTAAGGTTACTTATAATATTTTGTGTTAAGGTTACTTATAATATTTTGTTTTAAGGTTACTTATAATATTTTGTGTTAAGGTTACTTATAATATTTTGTTTTAAGGTTACTTATAATATTTTGTGTTAAGGTTACTTATAATATTTTGTGTTAAGGTTACTTATAATATTTTGTGTTAAGGTTACTTATAATATTTTGTGTTAAGGTTACTTATCATATTTATTGTTAAGGCTACTTATAATATTTATTGTTAAGGTTACTTATAATATTTATTGTTAAGGTTACTTATAATATTTAGCATTAAAGTTACTTAGAATATTTAGTGTTAATGCTATTTATAATATTTATTGTTAAGGCTACTTATTATCAGCTAGATTATGAGTTTGGTGTTATGAGTGATAAAGCATCGTTATGCTTCATAACGCTGCTTTTTTCCTAACGCCGCTATTACAAGTCTTGTAGGTATAGGTGTACCGCACACCTTTTTGGCCGTCACGCAACGTCAGTACCGCACTTTTAAAAAAGTCCTTTTTCAATGGGACTTCCATAGCGCCGGTATTACGAGTTTGCCTGGGAGGCCAAAAAGTGAGCGGTACACCCTATAACCGACAAAATCTGTACCGCCATCTAAAGTCAGTAGTTGTAGTACAAAGCTGTAGCATAAAACTCATAACTAAAGTGTTAAAAAGTACACTAACACCCATAAACTACCTATTAACCCCTAAACCGAGGGCCTCCCGCATCGCAAACACTAAAATAAAATTATTAACCACTAATCTGCTGCTCCGGACATCGCCGCAACTAAATAAAATTATTAACCCCTATTCCGCCGCTCCCCGACATTGTTGCCACTATAATAAACCTATTAACCCCTAAACCGCAAGACCCAACAACGAAATATACTAAAATAAATTATTAACCCCTAAACCTCTGACCTCCCACATCACTACATACATATATTAACCCCTAAACCTAACCCTAACGTAATCCTAAGCATAAGTCTAACCCTAACCCTAACACCCCCTAACTTAAATATAATTAAAATAAATCTAAATAAACCTTACAATTATTACCTAAATAACCTATTTAAAACTAAATACATACTTACCTGTAAAAAAAAACCTAAGCGAGCTATAATATAACTAATAGTTATATTGTAGCTATCTGAGGTTTTATTTTAATTTCACAGCTAAGTTTGTATTTATTTTAACTAGGTAGTCTAGTTATTAAATTGTTATTAACTATTTACTAACTACCTAGTTAAAATAAATAAAAATGTACCTGTAAAATAAAACCTAACCTGCCTTACAATAAAACCTCAATCAAATCAAATACATTAGATTAATCAAATACAATTAACTTAATTACAAAACCCCCCCACTAAATTACACAAAATAAAAAATGAAATTATCAAATAAAAAAAAAAAAACAATTACTCCTAATATAATAGCCCTATCAAAATAAAAAAGCCCCTCCAAAATAATAAAACCCCTAGCCTACACTAAACTGCCAATAGCCCTAAAAAGGGTCTTTTGCGGGGCATTGCCCCAAAGAAATCAGCTTTTTTAACTGGCAATAAAAATTACAAACACCCCCCCAAAAGTAAAAGCCACCACCCACACAACCAACCCCCCAAATAAAACTCTATCTAAATAAACGTGAGCTAACCATTGCCCTGAAAATGGCATTTGGATGGGCATTGCCCTTCAAAGGGCATTTAGCTCCTTTATGGTGCCCAAATCCTAAGCTCTAGATAAAACCCACCCAATAAACCCTTAAAAAAACCTAACACTAACCGCAGATGATCCACTTACAGTTTTCGAAGACCGGACATCCATCCTCATCCAGCCGGCAGAAGTCTTCATCCAAGCGGCCAGAAGTCTTCATCCAAGCGGACAGAAGTCTTCATCCAAGTGGGAAGAAGTCTTCATCGAAGCGGCCAGAAGTCTTCATCGAAGCGGCCAGAAGTCTTCATCCAAGCGGACAGAAGTCTTCACCCAGATGGCATCTTCTATCTTCATCCATCCGGGGCGGAGCGGGTCCATCTTCAAGACATCTGGCGCGGAGCATCCTCTTCTTCTGATAGTCGCTGGAAAATGAAGTTCACTTTAAGTGATGTCATCCAAGATGGCGCCCCTTACATTCCGATTGGCTGATAGAATTTTATCAGCCAATAGGAATTAAAGGGGAAAAAATCCTATTGGCTGATCTAATCAGCCAATAGGATTGAGCTTTAATTCTATTGGCTGATCCAATCAGCCAATAGGATTAAGCTTGCATTCTATTGGCTATTCCAATCAGCCAATAGAATGCAGATTAGGGGTTAATAAGTGTAGGTAGGTGGCGGCAGATTAGGGGTTAATAACTGTAATGTAGGTAGCGGCAATGTTAGGGGCAGCAGATTAGGGGTGTTCAGACGTGGTTTTTATGTTAGGGTGTTAGGTTTAAACATAACTTTTTCTTTTCCCATAGACATCAATGGGGCTGCGTTACGGAGCTTTTGTTTCCGCAATCGCAGGTGTTAGGCTTCTTTTTTGCTGGCTCTCCCCATTTATATCTATGGGGAAATTGTTCACGAGCATGTCAAAGCAGCGCTTGTATTTCAGTGCGGTATGGAGCTCAACGCCACCATATCGCCCGATAGATTAGGGTATAATGTAAGGCTGGTGCTGTACATAAAGGAGAAACTAGAGACAAGGGAACTAGTGAACCACTGGTGGAGTATGTAGGCGAATAGCACTCAACAACACTTTAATAGCGTAAATACGATGTGACCAGTGGAAAGTAAATTGTAATTCTTTTCCGGATGGAGGGGTCAAAACTTAACTTTTATTGTCACAAAAAAATAAAATACTGATTTAAACATAAAAACACAGTGTAGGACTATCCTGTGCAGTGCAATCACAAAAATGGCTGTATCACCTGGTGTAGTAGTATATCATTTTGATATTAAGGTGTTTGAAAACAACCCACTATTGGAATATCAAATGTTGGGAGTTTTCAAAATATTAGAAATGGTTGTCTTCCCAAAGTAGGGAATAGAATGGTACGGGAGCCACAAGTGGATCTTACAATGTGTACAAAATAGGTGTATAAATTGGTATATACTGACACGCAAAATGGTGTATATTGTAACACAATCAAACTCAAGTGATTGGCAGGCTGAGAACTGCTGGTACAGTGGAGTAAATTACTGAACATCCTTATCTAATTAAATAACATGTCTTCCAATAAGAATGACAATTCTAAACCTAACCCTAACGTAATCCTAAGCATAAGTCTAACCCTAACCCTAACACCCCCTAACTTAAATATAATTAAAATAAATCTAAATAAACCTTACAATTATTACCTAAATAACCTATTTAAAACTAAATACATACTTACCTGTAAAAAAAAACCTAAGCGAGCTATAATATAACTAATAGTTATATTGTAGCTATCTGAGGTTTTATTTTAATTTCACAGCTAAGTTTGTATTTATTTTAACTAGGTAGTCTAGTTATTAAATTGTTATTAACTATTTACTAACTACCTAGTTAAAATAAATAAAAATGTACCTGTAAAATAAAACCTAACCTGCCTTACAATAAAACCTCAATCAAATCAAATACATTAGATTAATCAAATACAATTAACTTAATTACAAAACCCCCCACTAAATTACACAAAATAAAAAATGAAATTATCAAATAAAAAAAAAAAAACAATTACTCCTAATATAATAGCCCTATCAAAATAAAAAAGCCCCTCCAAAATAATAAAAACCCTAGCCTACACTAAACTGCCAATAGCCCTAAAAGGGGTCTTTTGCGGGGCATTGCCCCAAAGAAATCAGCTTTTTTAACTGGCAATAAAAATTACAAACACCCCCCCAAAAGTAAAAGCCACCACCCACACAACCAACCCCCCAAATAAAACTCTATCTAAATAAACGTGAGCTAACCATTGCCCTGAAAATGGCATTTGGATGGGCATTGCCCTTCAAAGGGCATTTAGCTCCTTTATGGTGCCCAAATCCTAAGCTCTAGATAAAACCCACCCAATAAACCCTTAAAAAAACCTAACACTAACCGCAGATGATCCACTTACAGTTTTCGAAGACCGGACATCCATCCTCATCCAGCCAGCAGAATTCTTCATCCAAGCGGACAGAAGTCTTCATCCAAGTGGGAAGAAGTCTTCATCGAAGCGGCCAGAAGTCTTCATCGAAGCGGCCAGAAGTCTTCATCCAAGCGGACAGAAGTCTTCACCCAGATGGCATCTTCTATCTTCATCCATCTGGGGCGGAGCGGGTCCATCTTCAAGACATCTGGCGCGGAGCATCCTCTTCTTCTGATAGTCGCTGGAAAATGAAGTTCACTTTAAGTGATGTCATCCAAGATGGCGCCCCTTACTTTCCCATTGGCTGATAGAATTTTATCAGCCAATAGGAATTAAAGGGGAAAAAAATCCTATTGGCTGATCTAATCAGCCAATAGGATTGAGCTTTAATTCTATTGGCTGATCCAATCAGCCAATAGGATTAAGCTTGCATTCTATTGGCTATTCCAATCAGCCAATAGAATGCGAGCTCAATCCTATTGGCTGATTGGATCAGCTATTAGGATTAAAGCTCAATCCTATTGACTGATTGGATCAGCCAATAGGATATTTTCCCCTTTTAATTCCTATTGGTTGATAGAAATATATCAGCCAATCAGAATGTAAGGGACACCATCTTGGATGATGTCACTTAAAGTGAACTTCATTTTCCAGTGACGATCAGAAGAAGAGGATGCTCCGAGCTGGATGTCTTGAAGATGGACATGCTCCGCACCGGATGGATGAAGATAGAAGATGCCGTCTGGATGAAGACTTCCGCCCGCTTGGATGAAGACTTCTGGCCGCTTGGATGAAGACTTCTGCCCGCTTGGATAAAGACTTCTGCCTGCTTTAATGAAAACTTCTGGCCGCTTGGATTAAGACTTCTGCCGTCTGGATGAGGATGGATGTCCGGTCTTCGAAAACTGTAAGTGGATCGTCGGGGGTTAGTGTTAGGTTTTTTTTAAGGGTTTATTGGGTGGGTTTTATTTTTAGCTTAGGGTTTGGGCACCGTAAATGAGCTAAATGCCCTTTTAAGGGCAATGCCCATCCAAATGCCCTTTTCAGGGCAATGGTTAGCTTAGGTTTATTTAGATAGAGTTTTATTTGGGGGTTTGGTTGGGTGGGTGGTGGGTTTTACTGTTGGGGGGGTGTTTGTAATTTTTATTGCCCGGTAAAAGAGCTGTTATCTTTGGGGCAATGCCCCGCAAAAGGCCCTTTTTTAAGGGCTATTGGCAGTTTAGTGTAGGCTAGGGGTCTTATTATTTTGGGGGGGGGGCTTTTTTATTTTGATAGGGCTATTAGATTAGGAGTAATTGTTGTTGTTTTATTTGATAATTTCATTTTTTATTTTGTGTAATTTAGTGGGGTTTGTTTGTAATTTAGATAATTGTATTGGATACATTTAATTTATTTGATTGTAATGTTAGGTTTTATTGTAAGGCAGGTTAGGTTTTATTTTACAGGTAACTTTGTATTTATTTTAACTAGGTAGTTAGTAAATAGTTAATAACTATTTAATAACTAGTCTACCTAGTTAAAATAAATACAAACTTAGCTGTGAAATAAAAATAAAACCTAAGATAGCTACAATATAATTATTAGTTATATTGTAGCTCGCTTAGGTTTTGTTTACAGGTAAGTATGTATTAAGTTTTAAATAGGAATTATTTAGGTAATAATTGTAAGGTTTATTGAGATTTATTTTAATTATATTTAAGTTAGGGGATGTTAGGGTTAGGGTTAGACTTATGCTTAGGGTTGCGTTAGGGTTAGGTTTAGGGGTTAATATATTTAAGTAGTGCTAGTGATGTGGGAGGCCAGAGGTTTAGTGGTTAATAACTTTAGTACAGTGGCGGCGACATTGGGGGCAGCAGATTAGGGGTTAATAAGTGTAGGTAGGTGGCGGCAGATTAGGGGTTAATAACTGTAATGTAGGTAGCGGCAATGTTAGGGGCAGCAGATTAGGGGTGTTCAGACGTGGTTTTTATGTTAGGGTGTTAGGTTTAAACATAACTTTTTCTTTTCCCATAGACATCAATGGGGCTGCGTTACGGAGCTTTTGTTTCCGCAATCGCAGGTGTTAGGCTTCTTTTTTGCTGGCTCTCCCCATTTATATCTATGGGGAAATTGTTCACGAGCATGTCAAAGCAGCGCTTGTATTTCAGTGCGGTATGGAGCTCAACGCCACCATATCGCCCGATAGATTAGGGTATAATGTAAGGCTGGTGCTGTACATAAAGGAGAAACTAGAGACAAGGGAACTAGTGAACCACTGGTGGAGTATGTACGCGAATAGCACTCAACAACACTTTAATAGCGTAAATACGATGTGACCAGTGGAAAGTAAATTGTAATTCTTTTCCGGATGGAGGGGTCAAAACTTAACTTTTATTGTCACAAAAAAATAAAATACTGATTTAAACATAAAAACACAGTGTAGGACTATCCTGTGCAGTGCAATCACAAAAATGGCTGTATCACCTGGTGTAGTAGTATATCATTTTGATATTAAGGTGTTTGAAAACAACCCACTATTGGGATATCAAATGTTGGGAGTTTTCAAAATATTAGAAATGGTTGTCTTCCCAAAGTAGGGAATAGAATGGTACGGGAGCCACAAGTGGATCTTACAATGTGTACAAAATAGGTGTATAAATTGGTATATACTGACACGCAAAATGGTGTATATTGTAACACAATCAAACTCAAGTGATTGGCAGGCTGAGAACTGCTGGTACAGTGGAGTAAATTACTGAACATCCTTATCTAATTAAATAACATGTCTTCCAATAAGAATGACAATTGTTTATATCAAGAGAAAGTAATGCTGATCAGACGTACAGTGCATATCAATGTGTATCGGAATGACATGGAGTAAATGTTAATATCAAGTATATCACTACTATATATGACTAGCCTTGACGTATTACCACTATTGAGTTAGGGTACAACTTACAGAACTGGTATATCAATTCTTCAAGTAAAAAAGTTATTACTGTAGCATAATTATGTACTAGAGTGTAACTCGTGAGTGTTAATACGGCCCTTATAGTAGAGACCTCAAAGCAAAGTTGCTAGTAACTATGATGTACACAAAATAGAACGCTCTACCATTCCCTGATGTACAGTGGCACAAATTGGTTTGCCAATGGTCAAAAATAATAAGGGAGTCAGTTAACAGTAGGACTAGTAGAATGTGCATATCAATATCCCATGTTCGAATGGTTATTACTGTGGCATACCCTCATAAACATAACTAAAATGTTAATACGGCCAGATTGAGGGAAGAACTCCAAAAGAGGGTTACCAGTGCCTGAAGTGCATGCCAACTCAGATTAATCTATAATTCACTAATGTACGGCGACACCAATTGACTGCCAAATAGGTATTACACTAAGGGGATTGGGTCAGCTATGCCCAGGTAAGGATGGCTGTGGGCTCTCCTCACTTACTACAACCAGGAAAAACAGAGACAACTTCAACCAGGATGAACTATTATAGCTAGGGCGACACTATTTGTCTGCCAATATCAGAATTAAGTTAGAGTAATGGTAGATATAAGTAGGGCGCACAGGATATACTAGAACTGCAAGTTAAAACAAAAATAGAGAGAGACTGCTACGTCCCTGCTCCCCCTGACATGTTTCGCTCTACGGCTTTATCAAAGGTAAAGGTATTTAATTAGATAAGGATGTTCAGTAATTTACTCCACTGTACCAGCTGTTCTCAGCCTGCCAATCACTTGGGTTTGATTGTGTTACAATATACACCACTTTGCGTGTCAGTATATACCAATTTATACACCTATTTTGTACACATTGAAAGATCCACTAGTGGCTCCCGTACCATTCTATTCCCTACTTTGGGAAGACAACCATTTCTAATATTTTGAAAACCCCTAACATTTGATATTCCAATAGTGGGTTGTTTTCAAACACCTTAATATAAAAATGATATACTACTACACCAGGTGATACAGCAATTTTGCAATAGCGCTGAACAGGATAGTCCTACACTGTGTTTTTATGTTTAAATCAGTATTTTATTTTTTTATGACAATAAAATTTTAGTTTTAACCCCTCCATTCTGAAAAGAATTACAATTTACTTTCCACTGGTCACATCGTATTAATGCTATTAAAGTGTTGTTGAATTCTATTCACGTACATACTCCACCAGTGGTTCACTGGTTCCCTTGTCTCTGGTTTATAATATTTATTGTTACAGTTACTTATAATATTTAGTGTTAAGGTTACTTATAATATTTATTGTTACAGTTACTTATAATATTTAGTGTTATGGTTACTTATAATATTTATTGTTAAGGTTACTTATAATATTTAGTGTTAGGGTTACTTATAATATTTATTGTTAAGGTTACTTATATTATTTATTGTTAAGGTTACTTATATTATTTATTGTTAAAGTTACTTATAATATTTAGTGTTAAGGTTACTTATAATATGTATTGTTAAGGCTACTTATAATATTTATTGTTAAGGTTACTTATAATATTTATTGTTAAGGTTACTTATAATATTTAGTGTTAGGGTTACTTATAATATTTATTGTTAAGGTTACTTATAATATTTATTGTTAAGGTTACTTATAATATTTATTGTTAAGGTTACGTATAATATTTATTGTTAAGGTTACTTATATTATTTATTGTTAAGGTTACTTATAATATTTATTGTTAAGGTTACTTATAATATTTAGTGTTAAGGTTACTTATAATATGTATTTTTAAGGCTACTTATAATATTTATTGTTAAGGTTACTTATAATATTTATTGTTAAGGTTACTTATAATATTTAGTGTTAAGGCTACTTATAATATTTATTGTTAAGGTTACTTATAATATTTAGCGTTAAGGTTACTTATAATATTTATTGTTAAAGCTACTTATAATATTTATTGTTAAGATTACTTATAATATTTAGTGTTAAGGTTACTTATAATATTTAGCGTTAAGGTTACTTATAATATTTATTGTTAAGGCTACTTATAATATTTATTGTTAAGGTTACTTATAATATTTAGCGTTAAGGTTACATATAATATTTATTGTTAAGGTTACTTATAATATTTAGTGTTAAGGCTACTTATAATATTTATTGTTAAGGTTACTTATAATATTTAGCGTTAAGGTTACATATAATATTTATTGTTAAGGTAACTTATAATATTTAGTGTTAAGGTTACTTATAATATTTATTGTTAAGGCTACTTATAATATTTATTGTTAAGGTTACTTATAATATTTAGCGTTAAGGTTACATATAATATTTAGGGGCTGATTTATCAAGTGTCTGGCGGCATTTATGATTGCACAATCAGTCCGATCATATAGGATCAGGCGGATTGATGAAGGCTTGCGTGGAAACAGGGGCTTTAAGCTCCGTTCAGAGCTTGATAATTCGGCCCCTTAGTGTTAAGGTTACTTATAATATTTAGTTTCATGGTTAATTATAATATTTAGTTTTATAGTTACTGATAATATTTATTGTTAAGGTTACGTATAATATTTAGTGTTAAGGTGACATATAGGGGCCGATTTATGAAAGTGCGAGTGGACATGATACAATGTAGCGTATCATGTTCGCCGCACATCGATAAATGCCGACCACATACTCTGTCGGCATTTATCATTGCACAACCAGTTCTTGTGAACTGCTTGTGCAATGCCGCCCCCTGGGGTGGCGGCCGGATTGATGTCCACAGCCTGAGAGCAGACTGATAAGTTATGGAGCAGCAATCTTTAGACCGCTGCTTCATAACTGCTGTTTCCGGCGAGCCTGAAGGCTTGAGCGGAAACAGGGGCATCAAGCTACATTCAAGCTTGATAATTCAGCCCCATAATATTTAGTTTTATGGTTACTTGTAATATTTAATGTTATAGTTACTTATAATATCTAGTGTTAACATTACTTGTAATATTATTTAGTTTCAAGGTTGCTTCTAATATTTAGAGCCAGATTACAAGTGGAGTGCTAAATATCGCTTTCATAAAAGTGATATTTACGATCTGCTGAGTAATACCAGCTCATGCTAATGCGAACTCAAGCCCCTTTACATTTTCAAATTAAAATCAGCCAATAGAATGAAAGCTTTTTTTATTGGCTGATTTTTATTTGAAAATTAAAATCAGCCATTAGGAATGGAAGGGTATATACCCCTATATACAGTTGTAATCAAAATTATTCAACCCCCATTGCAAAAACAGGTTTGTTGTCAAAATGTACAGACTTTCAGCTGTTTGCAATATACAAATCAAACAAAAGCAATTGTAAAAGCTCAACACAATAAATACTTCAAGTGGTTTCCCCCAAATTCAACAGAAAATGCAACTTTTAATGAATTCTGCAGTCTCAAAATGATTCAACCCCCTGATTAGAATCCCTCACAACAGCACAAATACGCACAACAGGTGTTGTCTCAAGCACACCTGATGCAACTAATCAAGGGCTTCATTAATTGCACGAGGTGTGGTTGAGCTAGAACACATGAAATACATTAAAGGGACATTAAACACAAATTTTGTCTTTCATGATTTAGATAGAGAATACCATTTTAAACAACTTTTTAATTTACTTCAATTATCTAATTTGCTTCATTCTCTTGATATTCTTGCCTGACAAGCATATCTAGATAGGCTCAGTAGCTTCTGATTGGTAGCTGCACATAGATGCCTCATGTGATTGGCTCCCCAATGTGCATTGCTGTTTCTTTAACAAATGATATCTAAAGATTGCAGCTAATTAGATAATAGAAGTAAATTGGAATGTTGTTTAAAATTGTATTCTCTATCTGAATCGTTAAAGAAAATTTTGGGGTTTAATGGCCCTTTAAAGGCCCTGCTCTGCAAATATTCCCCTACCTGCCCTTACTGTGCTCTCGATATATATCTCACCTCATCTCTCTTTTTTTACTCACAATCTTGTCTGTAAGGTATTTTCATACCAGTACCTACAGTGCAATTTTTTTGCCTTACTCAGTAAGATTTGCCTATAGCTTTCATAGCTTCAAGCGTTCTTTAAAATAACATATCTGCTCATGGATGAATACAATATACATTACATACTGGGGCCTAATTATCAACCCTCTGTCGGACATGATCCGATCAGCGGATCATGTCCGACAGACATCGCTGAATGCAGAGGGCAATACGCTCTCCGCATTCAGAATTGTACCAGCAGCTCTTGTGAACTGCTTGTACAACGCCACCCCCTGCAGATGTGCGGCCGCTAGCAGGGGGTGTCAATCAACCAGATAATATTCGATTGGGTTGATTTCCTGCAATATCTGTCTGCCTCCTCAGAGCAGGCGGACAGGTTATGGAACAGCGGTCTTTAAACCGCTGCTTCAGAACTGTTGTTTCTGGCGATCCTGAAGGCTCGCCAGAAACACGGGCCTTCAAGCTCCATACGGAGCTTGGTAGATAGGCCCCCTTGTCTTTGATCTATCCTTCTCATCCCTTCTATGTTGTACTTTCTACAGAATGTCCATCAGTCCATTAGATCATATCATAAGGTGGTCTACAGCTAACTGACTCACAAGCAAGGTCCTCTACCCTTTATGATTCATGTTAATGCATTTCAATCATTTTTACTATTTATACCTAATGTCATAGCGCTGTGTAATATGCTGGCCCATTATAAAAATGGTAACACCTGGTACTTGTATATAATAACTCCTGGGAATCTCTGGGGTGATCAGATTCTCACTACATGACATTGGGACACTAGGTTTGTCTTTGAGAAAGAGGACAAGTTATCCTTTTGCATGTGGTGAGCTGGTGTCATATTGATTCACATTAACCATGAAGGTGATGAAGAGCCTAATGTCTCCTAACGCCCTGCTAACCATTTGCTTCATGTTAGCAAACGGATCTAGGCCATTAATCCTTGTAACAGGCTGCAGAAGATGCCAATGCATCATCCACCTCATCATGCTTTGATTCACTCTTCACACCCATATGCAATGTTATCTCTTTTCCTGGGCTTCAAAATCAGTAATTACTAAATGTTACACTTTGCACCTTCATAGCATCTATTCACTCTAGAGCAACCTATAAAATCTTGGGTGATTTTTTTGGCATTCAGTCCTGACAAACACAATGCTGCCATGGTGATAAACTTACTTTGGTGTATCAGACCCTAGTGTGATATACAAAGGCTGGTGTTACATCACAGTGCACAGGAACATGACATACACTCTGCCAGGTGCTCTAATTCATTTGTTTCTACAGAAAGAGGGACTTATCTAGTGGCTTAAGCTGATGCCCAGTGAGGGTGAGAGGTAACGCTGGACTTTAGTTTCTCCTTCTCCTTCTGTCTGACTATACTATAGTTCATTCCTGCCCTACTGCGCTTTCTTGGAAAAATGTTATTTTGTTATTGTCTGCATGTTAGCTAAATTCACTAATATTCTCATCAGCCTCTCTAGGTTTACCAGTTAATTTGGCATTTAATGTAGCCTGTTTGTTAAAGTGTATATGTTCCTCAGAATAATAAAGGATTTGGATAAACTGGAGAAGTTTAAGAGGCAGTTAGTGAATCTACTACAGTGAGTGTTCTGATATCTAAGCCCAGGCTGTGCATTAGTGCAATGTAAGCTCCATACAGTGTTCACTTAATAACCATTGAAAGCAAACTGAACTAACAAGAAGCTATGAGCAAGAACCACAATCACCAAACCTCATAAATAAAAACAGTGGGTAAATGGGGTGAGCTGTTCTTATTAGAGACAAGGGAAGTTGTGGACTGGCGCTGGGGTGTATGGAAGAGTTTGGGATTACTGGTGCCTGAGATTGACAGCCTGTAGGTAAAGCTGTCAGACACAGTGCAATCATTTCCAGCATCCTTTGGTCAAAGGTTCTTGATTAAACAGGTAAGGATTATGCGCACAGTGGTGCTGCGCCCTTGGTCGTTACAAGCCAGCGCATTACAGAGCGGCAGTAATTCCACAAGACACCCTGTGGGGTGTCAGACAGGGTCAGAGCAGAAATTCCTCATTATATGTTGGAATTGCAGGTCTCATTTCACCTTGGCCCAGGCAAGAGCTTGTGTCAAATTAAACTTAAAGTATTTTTCACCGCTAAACGGACAGCTGCATAATGAATCCGACCTTTGCCATCTCTGCAAATTCAAAACAGTTAGAATATTGAGGGTCAAATGGGAAATGTTGTTTTTTTCCTTCTGGATTCTGGCACCGCTTACAACTAAACTGTTAACCCTTTAATGAGCTATAATTCCAAAGATATTAACCCATTTGCTGCCAAGTGCAATGCAGCTCTCTCTGACACTCATTTTATGGTAAAGAAGGTTGTTATTTTGTGATGGAAAACAGGTTACCTTCCCTCATACGCTGGAATAAATTAACCCCTTTTTGTTAGCAGCCAGGAACAGAAGAAGAGGGACAGACTTGTTGTGCAAATCCTACAGAACTCCTGCGGTATTCCCATAACAACAGAACATTTGTGATTTACTTATTTGTTCTGTCACCATCATTTTGTGTTTTACACATAGTGCTGTACTCATTCTCTCAAATTTGCGCACATTCTGGGCCACAGCGAATCATATCAGCATAAGCTGTTGGCTTTTATCATCGTACAAGCATTTCTGGTGAAATGGTCGCTAGCAATCAGTCGGGATGATTTCAGTCTGCCACCTAAAAGGTGGCAGACGGGTACTTCTAGTGGACCTGAAATGATGGGGCTCAAGGTAGTATCACTGCTTTTCTTCCAATTACTCCATCTCTTTCTCTACCTATCTTAAGATCGCTGCTTCTTAATTGCTGTTTACGGCGAGCCTGAAGGCTCGTGCAGAAACAGGGGCATCAGGGGCTATTCGGCCCTTGATAAATCGGCCCCTCAATGTCAAGAATACCAGCATTGCAAACATGTTTTAAAATCTCCACTGGAGATCGACGATAAAGATAGGTTAAAGTAAATGTAAACTTTGACGAATATGTGCCTGGTTTTTAAAAATCCTATTAAAAACAGGGGCACTTTCATTCATCAAAGTTTACATTTTAGCCGTTTTGTTAAAATACTTACCTTTTCTTCTTGCAAAACCGGAGCAGTGCTTCCCCCACCCGTTGCTCGTCTCTTCTTACGTCAGCAATGACGAATCCGGCTTCCTCCAATCACGGCTTCCCCCCAGAGCAAAGATTGCCTTAGGCCATGCCGGGATTGGAGAAAGACTGATTCTTCATTTCTGACCTATGAAGAGACGTGTGACAGGCGGGGGTAGCACTGCTCTGGCTTTGCAAGAAGAAAAGGTAAGTATTTTAATAAAAACGGCTAAAATATAAACTTTGATGAATGAAATAGGATAATAGGATTTTTAAAAACTGGGCACACATTCGTCAAAGTTTACATTTCCTGTAAGTCTCAATGAATTCTAAACATGATCTCTCCTTAATGACGAGGCCTATCTGCAGCATTATAAGTGTTAATGAATCTAGTCCACATTTCCTTTACAATCTCTATCTCATTTTCTCTTTCTCTCTTCCACATTATCTGTATCGCTCAATATCTCTCTCCTTATTCATGCCCTTCTCTCTTTCTGTATCTCTCTCTTGTTATCTTTCCTTTTCTCTTTCTCTCTGTCCCTCATTATCTGTCTTTCCCTTTCGTGTTATCTCTCTTGATATCTCTCTGTCACACACACACAAATACAGCATACACACATACACACACAAACATACACATACACAGCATATACACATACACACACAAACATACACATACACAGCATACACACATGCACACAAACGCACACACATGCACACACACATACACACACACACACACACACACACATACACACACACACAGCATACACACATGCACACAAATGCACACACATACACATACACACATACATGCACACATACACATGCACATGCACACACACATACATGCATGCACACATACACATACACAAATGCACACACACATATACACAGCATACACATACACACACATACACAGCATACACACATGCACACAAACGCACACACAAACATACAGTACACATACACACACATATAAATACACACATTCATAGCATACAGCCATACACACACATGCACACACACACACATTCACATACACACACACACACATAAAAATTACACACATAAACACACACACATA